>NW_025533618.1:0-42500 GCF_020615455.1 Coregonus clupeaformis
CCTCTGTAGTAAAACAGGCTCTGACTGAAGCCTTGTGTTTACTGTCTGCCTTTCCTCTGTGGTAAAACAGGCTCTGACTGAAGCCTTGTGTTTACTGCCTGCCTTTCCTCTGTAGTAAAACAGGCTCTGACTGAAGCCTTGTTTACTGCCTGCCTTTCCTCTGTGGTAAAACAGGCTCTGACTCTCACATTGATCACATACTGCTGCCTTATAACAGTGTGTCACGATCGTCGAAAGGAGGAGACCAAAGCGCAGCGTGTTGAGCGAACATCGTAGACTTTATTTAATTAAAGAAACCACGATCAAAAACAACAAACCAAATAGGGACAGTGAAGTCAAATACTGATATACACTAACAGCAACAAGGAAACAAAAACCCACAAAACCAAGGTGAAACCACACCGTATAAATATGGCTCCCAATCAGAGAGTACGAGGCCGACAGCTGACACTCGTTACCTCCGATTGGGAGTCATATGACTAATCAACATAAAGAACAATTAACCCAAACATAGAAATGCACAACCAGAAATCCCCAGCATAGAAATACACCCAACCAATGAAAATAAACAACCCTGGCTCAAATATCAAGGTCCGTGGAGCCAGAGTGTCACAGTACCCCCCTAAAGGTGCGACTCCGGGCGCACCAGCATACAGTCTAGGGGAGGGTCTGGGTGAGGCGTCTGTCCAGGTGGCGGCTCTGGCCCAGGTCGTGGTCCCCACCCCACCTTAGTCACTATCCGCTTCGTATTCCCCTCCACATGACCACCCCCAACTAAACCCCACTGGATTAAGGCGGCACCGGACTAAGGGGGCAGCACCGGACTAAGGGGCAGCCCTGGACTAAGGGGCCGCACCGGCTAAGGGACAGTACCTGACTAGCTGGCTCTGGCGGATCCTCGCTGGGACGGCTCTGGCGGATCCTGGCTGGACGGCTCTGGCGGATCCTGGCTGGGACGGCTCTGGCGGATCCTGGCTGGCGGAAGGCTCTGGCTGATCCTGTCTGGCAGAAGGCTCTGGCTGATCCTGTCTGGCAGAAGGCTCTGGCTGATCCTGTCTGGCAGAAGGCTCTGGCTGATCCTGTCTGGCGGAAGGCTCCTGGCTGCTCCTGTCTGGCGGAAGGCTCTGGCTGATCCTGTCTGGCGGAAGGCTCTGGCTGCTCCTGTCTGGGGAGAGCTCTAGCGGCTCCGGTCTGGCGGACGGCTCTGAAGGCTCATGGCAGACGGGGCGGCTTTGGGCTCAGTACCGACGGGCAGCTCCTGCGGCGCTTGGCAGACGGACAGTTCAGACGGCGTTGGGCAGACGGGCAGTTCAGGCGCCGTTAGCAGACGGGCAGTTCAGACAGGCGTGGGCAGACGGACAGTTCAGGCCCATTAGGCAGACGGCAGACTCTGGCCGTCTGAGGCGCACCGTAGACTTGGTGCGGGTGGCCGGAACAGGCCGGACCGGGCTGGCGACGCGCACCGTAGTTGGTGCGGGTGGCGGGAACAGGCCGGTCGGGCTGGCGACGCGCACCGTGGTCTTGGTGCGGGTGGCAGGAACAGGCCGGACCGGGCTGGCGCGCGCACCGTAGACTTGGTGCGGGTGGCAGGAACAGGCCGGGTCGGGCTGGCGAGCGCCGTAGTCTTGGTAAGCGGTGGCGGAACAGGCCGGACCGGGCTGGCGACGCCGCACCGTAGACTTGGTGCGGGTGGCAGGAACAAGCCGGGTCGGGCTGGCGGCGCGACCGTAGACTTGGTGCGGGTGGCGGAACAGCCGGACCGGGCGTGGAGACGGACAGGAGGCCTGGGTGAAAGCGGCCACCACCCGTCCTGGCTGAATGCCTACCCACACACTCTGATGTGAGGCATCAGCACAGGACGTACAGGGCGGTGTACCCCTGGCCTGGTGGCCTCCTGGATACTCCCCCTTTTCTCCTCCGTCAGCCCGTCGTCCATGCCGTGTCCCTAAAAAATTTTCTGGGGTTGACTCACGACCCTCCGACGATGGCCCTGCTGCACGCCGTTGCTCCTCTCTCGCCAGGGCCTTGATCCTTCCCCAAGGTCCCTTGCCTCGAGCATGTCCTCCCAGGACCACGATGTGCCCACCTGGGCCATCGCCAGCCTCTCCATCTCCTTGCCCGGCGCCTCCTCCATGTCCAGTCTCCTTGCTCCTGGACACGCTGCTTGGTCTTTCTTTGGTGGGTTTTTCTGTCACGATCGTCGAAAGGAGGAGACCAAGCGCAGCGTGTTGAGGCGAACATCGTAGACTTTATTTAATTAAAGAAACCACGATCAAAAACAACAAACCAAATAGGACGAAAGTGAAGTCCAAATACTGATATACACTAACAGCAACAAGGAAACAAAAACCCACAAAACCAAGGTGAAACCACACCGTATAAATATGGCTCCCAATCAGAGATAACGAGCCGACAGCTGACACTGGTTACCTCCGATTGGGTCATATGACTAATCAACATAAAGAACAATTAACCCAAACATAGAAATGCACAACCAGAAATCCCCAGCATAGAAATACACCCAACCAATGAAAATAAACAACCCTGGCTCAAATATCAAGGTCCGTGGAGCCAGAGTGTCACACAGTGGCTATCCACTCGGTATGGCACTAAAAGTGGCACATAAACTCTCATTCTGTGGTGAGCTTTGGGAGGAGATAATGACAGAGACAGTTCACTAGTTTACTCCAATTAGGGAAGGGGTTGTGGGGTTGGAAAGTAATAAAGATAAATATATTTTTATAAAGGTTATGTATATGTGTATGTATATGGATGTGTATGTGTATGTATATATATGTGTGTATATATGTATATATGTATGTATATATGTATATATATATATATATATGTGTGTGTGTGTGTGTGTGTATATATATATATGTGTGTATGTATCTATATATATATATATGTGTATATATATATGTATATATATATATATATAGGCGAGAGAAAAAAACATGGGGGATTGGAAGTGAAGCAGACAATTACATTGATGGAAGTTACAATCTATACGCAATATTAAAGCTGATCTACCCCCTAAATTAAATTTAAAAAAAAAATAAGAATACAAATTTTTAAAAAAGATCCAGTAACTCATTAATTTCAGCCACAGCCTGGCCATGAAACAATTAACAAAAGTTTTTATTGGAAATCCTCAAGTGCCTTTTCTAGGAGTATTAACTCCCGAGTGACAAGAAAAATAGGGGATTGTGTTCTGATGTAATTGCAGCGACGGGCTGCTCTGGAATTCCTTCACTGCATGAAATAAGGGTAAAGTTGACTCAAAGGCCTACCATGTGGCAGCCATATAACCATGTTGCAAAACAGTCCTAAAACATGTTTTTGCCAAAACACTGACTGACTGTTGCAATAATGAGTCAGCAATCCAAATAAGAAATGGGTGTTTCTGTTTATCCGTAACAGAGCCAACTCTCCTCTCCTCCTCAAGATCTGTCAGTTTGTGGTTGAGATCAACGGGCTGACGCTTGTTCCTCTCCCTTTCTCTGTGTTTCTCCCATAGAACGCTAACTCTCCTCTCCCGTTCTCTGTTTCTCCCATAGAGAGCTAACTCTCCTCTCCCTTTCTCTGTGTTTCTCCCATAGAGAGCTAACTCTCCTCTCCCGTTCTCTGTGTTTCTCCCATAGAGAGCTAACTCTCCTCTCCCGTTCTCTGTGTTTCTCCATAGACGCTAACTCTCCTCTCCCGTTCTCTTGTTTCTCCCATAGAACGCTAACTCTCCTCTCCCGTTCTCTGTGTTTCTCCCAAGAACGCTAACTCTCCTCTCCCGTTCTCGTGTTTCTCCCATAGAACGCTAACTCTCCTCTCTTTCTCTGTGTTTCTCCCATAGAACGCTAACTCTCCTCTCTTTCTCTGTGTTTCTCCCATAGAACGCTAACTCTCCTCTCCCATTCTCTGTGTTTCTCCCATAGAGAGCTAACTCTCCTCTCCCGTTCTCTGTGTTTCTCCCATAGAGAGCTAACTCTCCTCTCCCGTTCTCTGTGTTTCTCCCATAGAGAGCTAACTCTCCTCTCCCATTCTCTGTTTCTCCCATAGAGAGCTAACTCTCCTCTCTTTCTCTGTGTTTCTCCCATAGAACGCTAACTCTCCTCTCTTTCTCTGTGTTTCTCCCATAGAGAGCTAACTCTCCTCTCCCATTCTCTGTTTCTCCCATAGAGAGCTAACTCTCCTCTCCTTTCTCTGTGTTTCTCCCATAGAGAGCTAACTCTCCTCTCCCATTCTCTGTGTTTCTCCCATAGAGAGCTAACTCTCCTCTCCCATTCTCTGTGTTTCTCCCATAGAGCTAACTCTCCTCTCCCGTTCTCTGTGTTTCTCCCATAGAGAGCTAACTCTCCTCTCCCGTTCTCTGTGTTTCTCCCATAGAGAGCTAACTCTCCTCTCCCGTTCTCTGTGTTTCTCCCATGGAGAGCTAACTCTCTTCTCCCGTTCTCTGTGTTTCTCCCATAGAACGCTTAAATCTCCTCTCCCGTTCTCTGTGTTTCTCCATAGAACGCTAACTCCTCTCCCGTTCTCTGTGTTTCTCCCATAGAGAGCTAACTCTCCTCCCCGTTCTCTGTGTTTCTCCCATAGAACGCTAACTCTCCTCTCTTTCTCTGTGTTTCTCCATAGAGAGCTAACTCGCCTCTCCGTTCTCTGTGTTTCTCCCATAGAGAGCTAACTCTCCTCTCCCGTTCTCTGTGTTTCTCCCATAGAGCTAACTCTCCTCTCCCGTTCTCTGTGTTTCTCCCATAGAGAGCTAACTCTCCTCTCCCGTTCTCTGTGTTTCTCCCATAGAACGCTAACTCTCCTCTCCCGTTCTCTGTGTTTCTCCCATAGAGAGCTAACTCTCCTCTCCCGTTCTCTGTGTTTCTCCCATAGAGAGCTAACTCTCCTCTCCCGTTCTCTGTGTTTCTCCCATAGAGAGCTAACTCTCCCTCTCCCGTTCTCTGTGTTTCTCCATAGAACGCTAACTCTCCTCTCCCGTTCTCTGTGTTTCTCCCATAGAACGCTAACTCTCCTCTCCCGTTCTCTGTGTTTCTCCCCATAGAGAGCTAACTCTCCTCTCCCGTTCTCTGTGTTTCTCCCATAGAGAGCTAACTCTCCTCTCCGTTCTCTGTGTTTCTCCCATAGAACGCTAACTCTCCTCTCTTTCTCTCTTTCCTTCCCTCTTTCTCTCCTCCTTTCTCTGTGTTTCTCCTATACAGAAATACATGTATAGATATGGCTAACTCCCTCTGTCCCTCTCCCTCTCTAGGTGTGTCAGTTTGTGGTCTCGGTCAACGGGCTAAACGTGCTGTCTCTGGACTACAGGACAGTCAGTAACCTCATCCTGACCGGGCCCAGGACCGTTGTCATGGAAGTCATGGAGGAAGCAGATTACTGAGGAGGCAGGCTATCACGTGGCAGGGGGCGTGGCTGAGCAGAGTAGACCCAAGGCAGACCCTAAAGACATCATGGAGACAGAAATGTCTTTATGGAACTCTATGAAAACTCTCTCTAGGGTTCTAACTCTATGAAAACTCTCTCTAGGGTTCTAACTCTATGAAAACTCTCTCTAGGGTTCTAACTCTATGAAAACTCTATCTAGGGTTCTAACTCTATGAAAACTCTATCTAGGGTTCTAACTCTATGAAAACTCTCTCTAGGGTTCTAACTCTATGAAAACTCTCTCTAGGGTTCTAACTCTATGAAAACTCTCTCTAGGGTTCTAACTCTATGAAAACTCTCTCTAGGGTTCTAACTCTATGAAAACTCTATCTAGGGTTCTAACTCTATGAAAACTCTATCTAGGTTCTAACTCTATGAAAACTCTCTCTAGGGTTCTAACTCTATGAAAACTCTCTCTAGGGTTCTAACTCTATGAAAACTCTCTCTAGGGTTCTAACTCTATGAAAACTCTATCTAGGGTTCTAACTCTATGAAAACTCTCTCTAGGGTTCTAACTCTATGAAAACTCTCTCTAGGGGTTCTAACTCTGTGAAAACTCTCTCTAGGGTTCTAACTCTATGAAAACTCTCTCTAGGGTTCTAACTCTATGAAAACTCTCTCTAGGGTTCTAACTCTATGAAAACTCTCTCTAGGGTCCTAACTCTATGAAAGGCTCAGTCAAGCTCTGCCAGCCACCACCCCGCTGTCTCTCTCCTGTTGGACAACTCCACCCACTGTCTCTCTCCCTATTGGACACCGCCACCCTCTGTATCTCTCCTATTGGACACTGCTGCCCTCTGATGGGCTCCAATAGAACTGCTAGGAGAGGAGAGAGGGACATTAGCTACTCTGTTAGATACACACGTCTTAGTCATTGTCCTGCTGTCTCACCTGTCTAGTTGATGTTGAGACATCAGATGGACCCTGATAACAGAGTGGACTGTCCCTGCACTGTTTCTCACTGTAAGGGTTGTAAAATGTTCTGTTCTGTTCTGTGCTCCATGATTAGGGGCTGTGCCTTGCTATCCCCTTCTGGTTTGTCAGTGTCTCCTGTGGGCTGGACTGTGTGTTTCTTCACTTATTGATGGTACTGTCTACCCGTGTGTTAGGCTGTGTGGGAGAGACAGATCTGGACCGGGCTAGATCTGCCTGCCTCTCTCTATCCCAGGACGAGATGTGGTGAAGTTGAAGGCAGGCCTGAAGGAGACCCGACAGCATATCATCCAGGACAGGAGTGTGAAGCATTATCAAGCAACTGTTCAATCTGCTGCACCAAATGATAATGCAAACGATGTCAAATATAGCTATTTGGGCGTATGACAGAGATACCCAACCTGGTTGTGTAGTCGTGTATAGGTCACTCACTATACATTGTAGTAGTTGTGTGACGTTGGCCGTAGTTTAACCAAGCAAACAGGGTTGTATAATGTTCATGTTTATGCAGGACTAATTGTTGTCAATTAAGTGTCTTTTCTCAGTACACTTAGGCGAGTTTCCCGGACAACAAGTCCTGGACTAAAAGCAAAATCAGTGGATAATCTCCATTGAAAGTGTTTTTAGTCCAAGATCAGGCTTATTCTTTGTTCGGGAAACCGTCCCTTGAAGACAAAGTAGGTAGCTAATAGCTAGTTAATGAGGTAACACTTTATTTGAATGTTCCATTATACTGTCTGTAGGCCTGAATATCATGGTTATAAGCATGACATTAAGGATATTACTCAGTATGTAGACAAAAGCTTGTGCTACTAACAACTAACTTTACTCTGTCATGACACAACAAACTATTAGTTATCAGGCCCGTTTCCCAGACATGCATTGAGCCTAGTCCATGATGTGTCCGGGAAATCGCTCATAGTGATATAAATGGTGGTTTGCATCGTTTTCTAAGATTTATATAATGTGTATTGACAGTGACATGGTTATGACTGTCTTGACTTGCTAGGCCATGCCATATCTATAACACTGGCATTGAGGCCAATGACCGCACACACCTGTTATCATTAAGCTGTATGTTTAATGTGGAAATCAGATATCCATGATGGTCCCCTAATCTTTCCAGAAGTGGCATGTTCTATACTACCAGTTCTATAATATATGGATATATAACATATATTTAATGTAGATCTATGTATGGATTTAGGCTGACTAAGGCACTTAAATATGAAAATAACAGTTTGGATCAGTTTAGTTTTCTAGTTAAAATGTTAGAAAATGTTGAATGTCGTTAAGAAGTCACTATTACTGTACCGTCATGACCTAAACGTATTAAGAATTATTAACCCATTTTATTTGCCATCAGACCCTATCTACTTGTATTTAAGAAGAAAACGTTGTTATTTCGGGTAGCTAGCTGTGCATTTTATAGTAAAATAACTATGATCGCATAAGAAAAAGCAATCTATGACAGTATTTAATAACCGTATGATGTTAACAGAGTCATCTGGCTCGGTGTATCAGGGTCAACTGTTGTCTTATGATATCACTTCCTGGTCAGATAACGTAGCCTAGATTCGTTTGTAATATTTTAAAGAATAGCAGTACAAGCTGTATGTTCATGTTCACATGTTGTTGTTTACCATAATGTCCGCCTCGGATCATAGGTTTGTTTGTTTATTTGGAAAACAACAACAGTCATTTTCCGCAAGTACGGATTCTGTCTCTTTTTTTAATAATGTGCTTAAATGTGTAAAGCAACGAAATGCATAATTTAAGAAACAATGTAAATGTATGTAGCGCTTGCTTACGATCCAGAGTTCTGTTTCAGGACTGATACAATATCATTGGTTGGCTCGCACCAAGAACATTAGACATCGGTGATTTGGTGAATGGCTGCATTGCATTAGGTTTTTACCCATTTCTACTCCTCTTGGTTCTGTCATATAAGGAAAGGCTTGTGTTGTTTGGTAAGCAAGGTCTTACAGAAATGCAAATTTACGATGAGTCATTTATGCTTCAGCTGTTTTGGTAACACTTTACTGAAAGCATCCAGGTAAAATGCATTGTAACTTGTTATTAGCATGAGCCTTTATCATGTCTTAAAAGGCTTATAAGATGCTTACAATGTATTATAACTGCATCATAATGCATTATACCTGTGTGCTTTAAACAGACAGAGCTGAAAATCCAGTCACCTATTGGACTTTAATGTGTCATGTTATAAGCTTGAAGCATGCCTTAATAACTTTGATTTTGCTGCTAGTCTTCTTTACAGTTGGTGGTCATCTAATATTTGAATATCCTCTCTTATCCATAAAGGGTTCACTATTGCTATCCTCTTCTTCCTGATCAGTCTAACTATACTAACCTTCTGCTGCTTATTTTATGGAGCGATCGTCTTCTTTTTCCTTGACAATCAGTGTTTTCTTGATACACAAGGTGTGCGTTCCAAATGGTAGTGCACTTGTTTTGACCAGACCCCAATGGGCCCTGGTCAAGAGTAGTGCACCATACAGGGAATAGGGTGCCATTTGAGACGCAACCGAGATCTGAACAGCACATGGACCGACGGCGGTACAGCTACTGCTACAACTTACTCTCTGCCTCTCCTAGAAGGTTTTACTAACGGTAATGAATCAATGACTTTCTGATAATGACTTTTCAGTTATTATACCAATCAGTCAGCAGCTCATTTGAAAGGGGATTCATAATATACAGATCGTTATGTTCACTCATAATCTATGTGATTAATGATCTAGATTGTACAGCCACTTCTTGAGCCCAGAGTGTAAGGCTTTAATAGCAGTTAGTGTAGATACATTTATAAAATACATTGTGTGAATGAATGAATGTCAGGACAATGAAAATAAATAAGCTCACGTATGGTACCACATCTGTGTTTTTGCAATGCAGCTAAAGGCATACATTTCAAATGTAAAGGTTCAAATGTAAAGTTCAAATGTGTTTAATAAACATACTGGTTTGGTTCAAAACATATCTACTTATTTATGGCGGCATACTTCCTCTTAAAGTTAGTTTGGTCAAATGAGCTAACTAATGCATGTATTAATGAAGGGTTAGTATATAGTCACAAACCAAGGGCCAGTCCCAAATGGACCACTAGTCCTTATATCAGAGGGTATTCAACTCTGACCCTACGAGGTCCTAAGACTGCTGCGTTTCTGTTCTACCTGATCATTTAATATCACCCACCTGGTGTCCAGGTCTAAATCAGTCCCTGATTAGAGGGGAACAATGGAAGAAGAAAAAAAATGCGGTGGAACTGGCTTGGAGGTCCAGAGTTGAGTTTGAGGGGCCCTAATGCACTTGTGGAGATCTGAAAGGATTTGGCTAATAGAAGCAATATGGTGAAACGTCCACCTAGCTAGCCTATCAGAGGGCAAGGTGGAGCTACTACCAGATTGGTTGCACCTATAAAATCCTCTCAGATCTCCACAAGTGCGTCGAGTCAAGGGTCATCTTCTCTGGTCAGTCAATGTTCCTGCAGTGCCCCCTGGTTTTTTTATGTGTAATGTACTGTATCACCAAAGGGGGCGATGTTGCACTATATTTGGTCAATATTGGTACCCCTCCTTACTCTACACCGGGGCTGGCCAACCTCTTCCTGGAGATCTACCGTCCTGTGGGTTTTCAGTCCAACCCTAATTTAACCCAACTGATTCTACCTATTAGCTGCTGAACTAGCCGAATCAGATATGTTAAATGAGGTTGGACTGAAAACCCGCGAGACAGTAGATCTCCAGGAACAGGGTTGGGCAGGCCTGCTCCACACTGATTCTCAATCAGAGTCAGACCTGTCTACAGGCCCTTAAAGCCATAGAATCCTCTCCCTCCCACCTTCCATTACTTCAAGATGACAGGTGACAGGTTTAACAGAAGACTTGGTTTGGCCCTCTATACTTGTTCCTCTGGTCAAAAGTAGTACACTAAAGGGAATAGGGTGCCATTTGGGACCCACACCTGTCCCACCCCTGTCACCCACACCTGTCCCACCCCTGTCACAGATCCTTAGGTAAGCCTGAGAAGCTGCATTTGACAACCTGAGCCCCTACTCACCCCATAGGCAGTTGTGTAATCAGTCTGGTAATTAGAGGTTACAGATGCTGATAGATAGTGCAGCAGTAATCAGTCTGGTAATAAGAGGCTACAGATGCTGATAGATAGTGCAGCAGTAATCAGTCTGGTAATAAGAGGCTACAGATGCTGATAGATAGTGCAGCAGTAATCAGTCTGGTAATAAGAGGTTACAGATGCTGATAGATAGAGCAGCAGTAATCAGTCTGGTAATAAGAGGCTACAGATGCTGATAGATAGAGCAGCAGTAATCAGTCTGGTAATAAGAGGTTACAGATGCTGATAGATAGTGCAGTAGTAATCAGTCTGGTAATAAGAGGTTACAGATGCTGATAGATAGTGCAGCAGTAATCAGTCTGGTAATAAGAGGTTACAGATGCTGATAGATAGTGCAGCAGTAATCAGTCTGGTAATAAGAGGTTACAGATGCTGATAGATAGTGCAGCAGTAATCAGTCTGGTAATAAGAGGTTACAGATGCTGATAGATAGTGCAGCAGTAATCAGTCTGGTAAAAGAGGCTACAGATGCTGATAGATAGTGCAGCAGTAATCAGTCTGGTAATAAGAGGCTACAGATGCTGATAGATAGTGCAGCAGTAATCAGTCTGGTAATAAGAGGCTACAGATGCTGATAGATAGTGGCAGTAATCAGTCTGGTAATAAGAGGTTACAGATGCTGATAGATAGAGCAGCAGTAATCAGTCTGGTAAGAGGCTACAGATGCTGATAGATAGAGCAGCAGTAATCAGTCTGGTAATAAGAGGTTACAGATGCTGATAGATAGTGCAGCAGTAATCAGTCTGGTAATAAGAGGTTACAGATGCTGATAGATAGTGCAGCAGTAATCAGTCTGGTAATAAGAGGTTACAGATGCTGATAGATAGTGCAGCAGTAATCAGTCTGGTAATAAGAGGTTACAGATGCTGATAGATAGTGCAGCAGTAATCAGTCTGGTAATAAGAGGCTACAGATGCTGATAGATAGTGCAGCAGTAATCAGTCTGGTAATAAGAGGTTACAGATGCTGATAGATAGTGCAGCAGTAATCAGTCTGGTAATAAGAGGTTACAGATGCTGATAGATAGAGCAGCAGTAATCAGTCTGGTAATAAGAGGTTACAGATGCTGATAGATAGTGCAGCAGTAATCAGTCTGGTAATAAGAGGCTACAGATGCTGATAGATAGTGCAGCAGTAATCAGTCTGGTAATAAGAGGTTACAGATGCTGATAGATAGTGCAGCAGTAATCAGTCTGGTAATAAGAGGCTACAGATGCTGATAGATAGTGCAGCAGTAATCAGTCTGGTAATAAGAGGCTACAGATGCTGATAGATAGTGCAGCAGTAATCAGTCTGGTAATAAGAGGCTACAGATGCTGATAGATAGTGCAGCAGTAATCAGTCTGGTAATAAGAGGTTACAGATGCTGATAGATAGAGCAGCAGTAATCAGTCTGGTAATAAGAGGCTACAGATGCTGATAGATAGAGCAGCAGTAATCAGTCTGGTAATAAGAGGTTACAGATGCTGATAGATAGTGCAGCAGTAATCAGTCTGGTAATAAGAGGTTACAGATGCTGATAGATAGTGCAGCAGTAATCAGTCGTAATAAGAGGTTACAGATGCTGATAGATAGTGCAGCAGTAATCAGTCTGGTAATAAGAGGTTACAGATGCTGATAGATAGTGCAGCAGTAATCAGTCTGGTAATAAGAGGCTACAGATGCTGATAGATAGTGCAGCAGTAATCAGTCTGGTAATAAGAGGTTACAGATGCTGATAGATAGTGCAGCAGTAATCAGTCTGGTAATAAGAGGTTACAGATGCTGATAGATAGAGCAGCAGTAATCAGTCTGGTAATAAGAGGTTACAGATGCTGATAGATAGTGCAGCAGTAATCAGTCTGGTAATAAGAGGCTACAGATGCTGATAGATAGTGCAGCAGTAATCAGTCTGGTAATAAGAGGTTACAGATGCTGATAGATAGTGCAGCAGTAATCAGTCTGGTAATAAGAGGCTAGTCTGCTTGTCCTTTAAGAGCCAACAGGTTTCTTCGTTGTCATGGCAGCAGTTGGCTACAGCACAAGCAGAATGGGCCCAGGCTACAGAAATAATCATGTTAACAGCCTCAAATATGAAGGTAACAGTCGGTAAATATTCGTCATGGATCCCAAACGAGCTTTTAAAGTCAAAATACATCAGAAAAACAAATCCGTTGATTATTCAGGAGATTATGCTCTGTTTGACTGACTTCTTTTTAAATCATACATTCTATCATTGCCATGCAGATCTATTAGCAGAGGGGCTTGGCGAACATTGTTGTTGATGTTTTTGGAGGGTTTGGCTGTTTTACAAGTGAAATATAGCCAACAACAACCACTCTGGCCAACCACGACCAGTAATAAAATGTTGATTCTGTCATGAGCACTCTCTCTCCCTGGTAGCAACATTAATTGCATTCAATTATCTTCCACTCTGCTCACCTCCCTCTCTCTACTCAGCCTAACTAGCTCCACCTGCCCTGCTCTGCTCTTGTTACCTGGCCAGCTGCACTGCATTTTCCACTCACCATCCTCACCTTGCCTCACTCTGTTCTAATTACTCTGCCAGCTGAACTGCATTTCCCCACTACCTCTCCCAGTATATCAAGCCCTGTTTTTCAGCCAAGCCCTGTCAGATCGTCTTCAAACCCGGACCAGTAACCTGCCTGTCTGCGCTCTGACTCCTGTTTGTGATACCGATCCTTTCTTGACTGCCTCCTTGTTCTACTGCCCCGTCTATCCCAACCTGCCTTCTGGACCTCGACTACTCTCCGATCTTCAGCCCCTCCGGTAACTCGTTTCTGCCTTCTGTCTCTCACCACGATATTTGCCCAGCCCTGATCTGTACTTCTGCCTGCCATTCATATTGCTGTTGTGTGTGTGTGTTCCCCCAGGTCTCCGACCACCAGATGAGCGTGCCCAGACGTTTCACCACCCTCAGCCCGATACGCCGCTCCATCACTGGGGAACACACACACTAAGCACTTGGACTGGACACCCCCGGACATTTGGTGACCCCGGAGCACAGGTACCCACAGGAGGACCCTGAAAGACCCCTGACACCCCTGGGACTCCTCTCCCCGCCTGTAACCTTGAATAAAGAACTCTGAATTTGAACTTGCGCTCTTGGGTCCTCTTCTGTTCGTGACAGAACGATCTGACCATCATGGACCCAGCGCACTCCCTGACCACGATGGAGGAAGAGCCAGAGAGGACTGCCCTACAGCGACTGGGAACGCTCTGAGGGAGACATAAATCGGATGGCTGGCGACATCGCTTCCCTTCTCCAGCTATTCAACCAGCAGCAACAACAGTTCCAACTGCAGCAACAACAGCTAGCCCAAGCCCTGCAACTACTCTCAAGCCCGGCTACTCCACCTGCACCCCCCCTGGTCCTTTTGTTCCTGTACCACCGATACTCCTTCATCCCTCCGCTGGAGGTCCCAATGCTGCAGGCCCGGCAGTGCTGCCACCAGATCCCCACGCTCCTGAACCAAGGATTGGGAACCCGGAACGTTTTGATGGCAACCAGAAGCAAGTAAGACCATTCTTGAGCAGCTGCCGAATCCAGTTTGCACTACAGCCCCGGACTTTCTCAACAGAGGGAGCCAAGGTGGGGTATGTCATCACACATCTCACCGGTCGAGCTCGGTTGTGGGGGACGGCGAATCGACCGGCAAACCCCAGCCTGTGCCTCCTTCAGTGCCTTTGAGGAGGAGATGTTAAAGGTCTTTGACCTAGGCTCGCCAACAGCCGAGCGTCACAAGCTCTGCTCACCATCCGTCAGGGCAATCGGACAGTGGCAGACTTCTCCATTGACTTTCGTACCCTGGCCAGTCAAAGCTTCGTTTAACCCAGAGGCACTGGTGCAAGCCTTCCTCCATAGCCTAGCGGACTATATCAAGGGACGAGCTTGTTTCCCATGACCCGCCCTCAACGCTTGATGCCGCCATTGACCTTGCCGTTGCGCATTGACCGCCGTATACAGACCCGGAGGAGGGAGAAGGGCCGTCTCAGTCAACCTGCCATCCGTACTCGGGTCGATACCGCTTCTGTCCAGCCCCTGCCTGTCAAGTCCCATAGCCAACTCAATCAGCCTGAGCCCATGGAGATTGGCCGTGCCTCTCTGACTCCCGAGGAGCGTCGGGCGCCGCCAAGCTCCAACCTTTGCCTCTACTGTGGTGGCGAGAATCACCGTGTCGCTACTTGTCCGGCAAAAGCCGCAGCTCACCAGGTGTAAGGGAGATCCGGGTGAGCTCAACAAGCCTTCAGTCTCCCTCCATCCGAAAGACCCTGCTTCATCTCCGCCTTCAGCTTTCTGACAAGACTCATACATTGGCCGCCCTTGTGGATTCCGGGCCGAAGCAAACATCATGGACCCTGAGCTTGCACAGCAACTGGGCGTGAACCATCATCAACTGACACAACCCATTCCTGCACGAGCCCTGGATGGGCATCATCTTGGCACTGTCACTCATATCTCCGCCCCTGTGACAATCCTGCTGTCAGGAAACCACCAGGAGTCCATCCAGTTTCACCTCCTACACTCACCTGGCCAACCACTCATTCTTGGATACCCGTGGCTCCGTCAGCACAACCCCCACATCGACTGGGAGACAGGAACAGTCCGTGAGTGGGGAAGGAGTTGTCACCAGACCTGTTTAAAGGGGGCCACCCTGCCCGTTCACCGGGAAGGATCTAGCGCTACCTCCGACATATCCAATGTTCCGGCCTGTTACCACAGCCTGAAAGAGGTGTTCAACAAATCCAAGGCGACATCTCTACCCCCCACACAGACCCTATGACTGCGCGATTGATCTCCTGCCTGGCACAGCACCTCCCAAGGGTCGTCTGTATTCACTGTCAGCCCCGGAAAGAAAGGCCATGGAGGACTACATTAATGACTCTCTTGCCTCCGGGATAATTAGACCGTCGTCTTCCCCTCGCAGGAGCGGGATTCTTCTTTGTCGGCAAGAAGGACGGTTCTCTTCGTCCATGCATAGATTACCGGGGTCTGAACGACATCACGGTTAAGAATCGCTACCCACTGCCCTTACTTTCGTCTGCCTTCGAACTGCTGCAGGGAGCCACTGTATTCACTAAGCTGGACCTTCGCAATGCCTACCATCTGGTGCGGATGAGGGAGGGAGACGAATGGAAGACAGCGTTCAACACACCAACCGGCCACTATGAATATCTCGTCATGCCCTTCGGCCTCACCAATGCCCCAGCAGTTTTTCAAGCCCTAGTGAATGATATCCTCAGGGACATGCTAAATACGTTCGTATTTGTGTACCTTGACGATATTTTAATATTCTCAAAGACTCTGTCAGCACACGCACCACGTCCGGTTGGTCCTGCGCCGCCTGCTGGAGAACTCTCTTTTCGTGAAGGCAGAGAAGTGCGAGTTCCATGCCAAGACCGTTTCATTCCTGGGGTATGTGGTGACCGAGGGCAGCATTCAGATGGATCTCACGAAGGTGTGGCTGTCACTTCCTGGCCAGTTCCTGAGTCTCGGAAGAAGTTGCAACAGTTCCTGGGCTTTGCCAACTTTTATAGGAGATTCATCAGAAACTATAGCACAGTGGCTGCACCCCTCACGGCGCTAACCAGCACTAAACAACCGTACCAATGGACATCAGCTGCTGATAAGGCCTTCAATATCCTCAAGACATGTTTCACTTCTGCTCCCATCCTCCAGATGCCAGATGCAGCAAGGCAGTTTGTGGTGGAGGTAGATGCTTCGGACGTGGGAGTGGGTGCAGTGCTTTCTCAAAGAGCAGCTGAGGATGGCAAGATGCACCCCTGTGCCTTCTACTCCCGTCGGCTAACCCCTGCCGAATGCAACTACGACATTGGGAACCGCGAGCTGTTGGCTGTCAAGCTCGCCCTTGAAGAATGGCGGCACTGGTTAGAGGGGTCAAAGGAACCATTCGTAGTGTGGACAGACCACAAGAACCTGGAGTATATCCAAACAGCCAGGAGGCTGAACTCCCGTCAACAGCGGTGGTCTCTGTTCTTTACGCGCTCAATTTCACGCTCTCCTACCGCCCGGGATCTCGCAACATCAAACCTGATGCTCTTTCCCGGATGTTTCAGAAGGACGAGACCACCGCCATGACAGCTCCCATTCTTCCCAGCCACTTGGTCGTAGCGGCCCTCACCTGGGAGATCGGAAGCAGGTCATGGAGGCTCTTCGGGACCAGCCAGGTCCAAGCACCAGCGCCCCCAACCGTCTGTTTGTTCCAGCAAATCTCAGGTCACCTGTGATTCAGTGGGGGCACGAATCCCGTCTGGCCTGTCATCCCGGCATCACTCGCACCCTTCATCTGGTCCGCCAGCGGTTCTGGTGGCGGGGATGAGACGGGATGTCCGAGAATTCATCCGAGCTTGTCCCACTTGTAACCGAAACAAGACTCCCAACCAGCCTCCTGCTGGGTTGCTGCAACCCCTACTCATACCCAAGAGGCCCTGGTCCCACGTTTCACTGGACTTTGTTACGGGCCTTCCGCCCTCTGACGGACACACAGTCATCCTTACCATTGTTGACCGCTTTAGTAAGATGACCCACTTCGTGCCCCTTCCCAAACTACCCTCTGCTAAAGAGACCTCCCAGGTGGTCCTGGAACATGTGTTTCGTATCCATGGCCTACCCCAGGATATAGTGTCAGACCCGGGGCCCGCAATTCTCAGCAACCTTTTGGAAGGAGTTCTGTCATCTCCTTGGGGCCACCGCCAGCCTATCGTCTGGATTCCACCCGCAGTCAAACGGCCAGACTGAACGCATGAACCAGGAGCTGGAGAAGGCACTGAGGTGTGTGGCTTCCCAAAATCCCCGGGCCTGGGCTCAACACCTGCTCTGGGTGGAATATGCCCATAATTCACTCACCAGTTCCTCCACCGGGCTCTCCCCCCTTTCAGTGTGTCTACGGGTATCAACCTCCACTGTTTGCCAGCCAGGAGGCGGATGCCACCTGTCCGTCTGCTCTTGCAGTATGCCCGCCGCTGCCGCCGCACTTGGGCCCAGGCTCGCACTGTGCTCCTGAAGTCTGGAACCAGCTACGCCGTCGGTGCCAACCGACGGAGGACCCCAGCACCTACTTACCGGGTTGGTCAGAAGGTCTGGCTGTCTGCCCGGGATCTGCCGCTGCGGGTTGTATCACGAAAGCTGGCCCCTCGCTTCATTGGTCCTTTTCCTGTGCAGAAAGTCATCAGTCCAAGGCGGTCCGACTTCAGTTGCCCGCTTCCATGCGGGTCCACCCCCACCTTCCACGTCTCCAAGGTCAAGCCGGTCCATGAAAGTCCCCTGGTCCCTGCAGCTCCGGCGCCACCTCCTCCGCGCCTCGTAGATGGCGGTCCTGTCTTCACCGTCCGGCGGCTGCTCCGCTCTAGGCGAAGGGGTAGGGGTCTCCAGTACCTCGTTGATTGGGAGGGATATGGTCCAGAGGAGAGGACCTGGATCCCGGCCAGGAGGATAGTGGACCGGACCCTTATCACTGACTTTCACCGACTACATCCTGATCAGCCTGCAATCCGTGGGGCCGTCCAAGAGGGGTTCCTAGCCGTCCGGCCCGCCCTGCTCCTGTCTCAGTGCCTGTCCTGTCTCCCGACCGTGACCCTCCAGCTCCTTCTGAGGATGAGGAGATTCACTCGGACCGCTCGGAGGAGTTCTGACCCGCCGCCTGCTCCCCTCCACCCTCCCGGCATGATGTTGTTCTTGGGACTTCTGGGGCCGTCCCTTGGAGGGGGGGTCCTGTCATGAGCACTCTCTCTCCCTGGTAGCAACATTAATTGCATTCAATTATCTTCCACTCTGCTCACCTCCCTCTCTCTACTCAGCCTAACTAGCTCCACCTGCCCTGCTCTGCTCTTGTTACCTGGCCAGCTGCACTGCATTTTCCACTCACCATCCTCACCTTGCCTCACTCTGTTCTAATTACTCTGCCAGCTGAACTGCATTTCCCCACTACCTCTCCCAGTATATCAAGCCCTGTTTTTCAGCCAAGCCCTGTCAGATCGTCTTCAAACCCGGACCAGTAACCTGCCTGTCTGCGCTCTGACTCCTGTTTGTGATACCGATCCTTTCTTGACTGCCTCCTTGTTCTACTGCCCCGTCTATCCCAACCTGCCTTCTGGACCTCGACTACTCTCCGATCTTCAGCCCCTCCGGTAACTCGTTTCTGCCTTCTGTCTCTCACCACGATATTTGCCCAGCCCTGATCTGTACTTCTGCCTGCCATTCATATTGCTGTTGTGTGTGTGTGTTCCCCCAGGTCTCCGACCACCAGATGAGCGTGCCCAGACGTTTCACCACCCTCAGCCCGATACGCCGCTCCATCACTGGGGAACACACACACTAAGCACTTGGACTGGACACCCCGGACATTTGGTGACCCCCGGAGCACAGGTACCCACAGGAGGACCCTGAAAGACCCCTGACACCCCTGGGACTCCTCTCCCCGCCTGTAACCTTGAATAAAGAACTCTGAATTTGAACTTGCGCTCTTGGGTCCTCTTCTGTTCGTGACAGATTCACCAACAGTTTGAAAAACACAAAGCAAGCGGCTCAGTACTAGAAGCAATTATTCCTTAAATGCAAAACATTTTAAACCCTTTATAAGAAACAAAATAACTGTGTAAATAATCATTGAGCAACAGAAAAATATGTACTGTCTGTTGCAAAGGCAAATCCAACATCATACAAAGTGGTGATTTATTGTAACCATTTAGGGTCAGAATGACTGTGTTGTTAAGCCTGTGGGGAAAATGACCCCAATCACCTCCTTGAATAACCATTCAACAAAAAAATAGTTAGAAATACTTTCACAAAGAGAGATCTGAGTTATGAAACGATTGAAGAGTGATTTAAAGCAGTTTCTGGAGGTATTTGGCGGGTTCCTCTGCCCAGGCGTTGCTGCCAGATCTTACAGCGTCTGGATAGGTATTTATCCTATCAGCTAACCAAATGATATGTTATAGAAATCTGTCAGTCGATGACACAGACGATGACGTGGCACGCAACCGTTGGTTGATGCATGCAACGTCTGAGCAGGGGAACGCAACCATTCTCACCTCCTAAAGGTCATAGGTCAGAGGTGAGTGTGTTATGCCTGTGGGGGCCATGACCCCTGTCAGACCTGGCAACCTCCGTCCCGAACGTGACCCTGTCCAGAAACATCCTTGGCCCATGGACAACCCCTAGACAATTCCAAGACAACTCCTAGCCTCCTATCATATAGCCACTAGACAACTCCTAGCCTCCTATCATATAGCCATTAGACAACTCCTAGCCTCCTATCATATAGCCACTAGACAACTCCTAGCCTCCTATCATATAGCCACTAGACAACTCCTAGCCTCCTATCATATAGCCACTAGACAACTCCTAGCCTCCTATCCATATAGCCACTAGACAACTCCTAGCCTCCTATCATATAGCCACTAGACAACTCCTAGCCTCCTATCATATAGCCACTAGACAACTCCTAGCCTCCTATCATATAGCCACTAGACAACTCCTAGCCTCCTATCATATAGCCACTAGATAACTCCTAGCCTCCTATCATATAGCCACTAGACAACTCCTCCTATCATATAGCCACTAGACAACTCCCTCACTAACTTTAAGCATCAGTTGTCAGAGCACCTTACCGATCACTGCACCTGTACACAGCCCATCTGAAATTAGCCCACCCAACTACCTCATCCCTATATTGTTATTTATTTTGCTCTTTTGCACCCCAGTATCTCTATTTTGCACATAATCTCTTGCACATCTAGCATTCCAGTGTTAATACTAATTGTAATTATTTTGCACTATAGCCTATTTATTGCCTTACCTCCATAACTTGCTACATTTGCACACACTGTATATATATTTTCTGTTGTATTTTTTGACTTTGTTTTTTACCCCATATGTAACTCTGTGTTGTTGTTTTTATCGCACTACTATGCTTTATCTTGGCCAGGTCGCAGTTGTAAATGAGAACTTGTTCTCAACTGGCTTACCTGGTTAAATAAAGGTGAAATAAATCAAATAAAAATAAAAATATAGCCACAATATAACTCCTAGCCTCCTATCATATAGCCACTAGACAACTCCTAGCCTCCTATCATATAGCCACTAGACAACTCCTAGCCTCCTATCATATAGCCACTAGACAACTCCTAGCCTCCTATGATATAGCCACTAGACAACTCCTAGCCTCCAATCATATAGCCACTAGACAACTCCTCCTATTATATAGCCATTGTGTAGATCTTACAGGATGAGATAGCTATAAACAATATGGCGGAAATTCCACTCAGCCTATCAGAGGGCAAGGTGGGGCTCAGCCTACTACCATATTTGTGTTGTTGTTGTTGTATTTATTAGGATCCCCAATTAGCTGCTGCCCAGGCAGCGACTACTCTTCCTGGGGTCCAAACAGGAAACAACACAACAAATAAAAATACATAATATACATAAATATACATACATATCACTACATTTACATTACGATTTAGCCATTCAGCAGACGTTCCCATCCAGAGAGACCCACAGCTAGTGCATTCATCTTCAGATAGCCAGGTGAGACAACCACATATCACAGTCGTATCCCAACCACGTATCACATGCATAATACAATACATAATACAATGCAAAATACAATACAAAATGCATAACTCTGTTTAATACTGTGCGTATCCCAGCCTCTCTTCTGGACCTGGGGACTGTGAAGAGACGTCTGGTTGCATGTCTTGTGGGATACCGATGAGTGTCCGAACTGTGTGTCAACTGCTTGAACAGACAGTTCGGTACCTTCAACACATCAACACCTGGCACAAAGACCAACAGTGATGCAGTCAATCTCTCCTCTACTTTGAGCCAGGAGAGATTGACATGCATGTCATTGATGTTCTCCCTCCGTGTACATCTAAGTGCAATACATGCTGCTCTGTTCTGGACCAACTAGAATGTCCTTCTTTGCCGCACCTGACCACACATCTGGAAAGTAGTCCTGGTGCGACAAAACTAGGGCCTGTAGAACCTGTCTGGTTGACTGAGATATCAAGAAAGCAGAGCAACGGCTTATTTTACATTTTTGTCATTTAGCAGACGCTCTTATCCAGAGCGACTTACAGGAGCAATTAGGGTTAAGTGCCTTGCTTAAGGGCACATCGACAGATTTTTCACCTAGTCGGCTCAGGGATTAGAACCAGCAACCTTTCGGTTACTGGCACAACGCTCTTACCCACTAAGCTAGCTGCCTTATCATGGACAGACCTCTTCCCATTTTAGTAACCATTGAGTCTATATGTTTTGACCATGATACCGTAGCTTGCTATCTAGGGTGACACCCACGAGTTTAGTCTCTTCAATATTGCGAATACCTATCCTATCCTTTCATTATCTATATGAAGTCCCTACACCCCCAACCACCTCTGGTCTCTTGGCCCTCCCACCCCTACGGGAGGGCAGCTCCCGCTCAGCCCAGTCCAAGCTCTTCTCTGTCCTGGGACCCCAATGGTGGAACCAGCTTCCTCCTGAAGCTAGGACAGCAGAGTCCCTGCCCATTTTCCGAAAACATCTGAAACCCTATCTCTTCAAAGATGATGTTAAATAATCCCACAGCAGCCGCCTGAGCCCCCTCCTCCCCCCTATAATTATAATAATTTATACACTATAAATTGGCCACAACTAAGCCAAAAAATAGATTGTATTTGAGAATAACAATAATGTCATACCTTGATGACATTGAAACACCATCACGTCTCTTTTTTTTATTTGTGGGAATACTTGTGAACAGATTTCCTCAATTAAACTAATTAAACAAATGTTATGAATTCCTAGTGAATTCCTGGTGATTATACAATTTTTTTTGCCCCAAACTAAAATGATAATATATACACTACCGGTCAAGACTTTAGAACACCTACTCATTCAAGGGGTTTTTCATTGTAGAATAATTGTGAAGACATCAAAACTATGAAATAACACATATGGAATCATGTAGTAACCAAAAAAGTGTTAAACAAATAAAAATATATTTGAGATTTGAGATTCTTCAAATAGCCACCCTTTGCCTTGATGACAGCTTTGCACACTCTTGGCATTCTCTCAACCAGCTTCATGAGGTAGTCACCTGGAATGAATTTCAATTAACAGGTGTGCCTTCTTAAAAGTTAATTTGTGGAATTTCTTTCCTTCTTAATGCGTTTGAGCCAATCAGTTGTGTTGTGACAAGGTAGGGGGGGGTATACAGATGATAGCCCTATTTGGTAAAATACCATATTATGGCAAGAACAGCTCAAATAAGCAAAGAGAAACGACAGTCCATCATTACTTTAAGACATGAAGGTCAGTCAATCCCTTGAATGAGTAGGTGTGTCCTACATACTACATGACAAAAAGTCTGTATGTATAGATATACATATATATTGTTTTACTAATAACTTTGGGGGGCCAAAATAAATCTCCTTTTGCCGACCCCTGGGCTAAGGGTTGTTTCTGGACAAGAGCTGTGTCTACACAGCTGCATTCTCCAGCACCAAGTCTTCCTGTTGAAACACATTCACCTCCTCCTCTTCTATAGAAGTCAATAAAGTGTAAACTACAGGGAGCTTCCTTTGTAGGTTTTGGGTGTGACTGACTGGCTGGCTCCCCCTCTAGATATACCTCACTAGTCACACTAACCTGAGCACACTGACAGACGGCTCTGTTCCTTTTACACCCTCCACTTCAACCAAGAGGTGTAGTCATGAAACTAAACCCCACATCAATGGTTGTTTGCTTGGTTACATCATGCATGCAGCTAACTCACACAGAGGGCTACACAAAGAAGCCCCCGACCCTTGAACCCAGGTCCAGCCAGCTAATTACAAGATGGAGGACAAATATCAGGGTTGTGTTGTGGAGCTAAGTGACTGTGGTGTCCAGACCTAATGATAAGGCCACAATCCATCGTTATTACCCGTCTTTACCGGGCTTGTTATTTGGGGCGTAAGACGCTGAGAGTGTGAGAGAGCTGGCCGTTCCAGAGCCCCAGGGGTGCGTCCCAAATGGCACCTTATTCCCTTTATGGCGCACTACTTTTGACCAGGACCCATAGGGCTCTGATCAAAAGTAGTGCACTACAATATATAGGGAATAGGGTGCCATTTGGGACGTAGTTCCAGACATGCTGTAGACACTCTGACAATGGAAACAGGTGTCACTTGATTGAACTGAACTGACCTTCATCCATACTGTGGAAATGTACTGACTCAAGGATCTGCTTAGTTGTTTACATAATCAATACAGTATAATATAATACAGTATATGTACTACAGTCAGGACAATATTCTAGGTGGAAAAGGCAATGGAAATATGTCCTGTACATTCTAACCCTAACCCTTGTGAAAGAGACCCTGGTCTCAATGATGACTCCCCCCTTAAATAAAGATAGTAAAACAATGAAAGTGGGTATGTGACCTATACAGGTCCCAGGACACGCTGCTACTGGTCTACTATGCTACTATGCTACTGGTCCCAGGACACGCTGCTACTGGTCCCAGGACACTATGCTACTGGTCCCAGGACATGCTGCTACTGGTCCCAGGACACGCTGCTACTGGTCCCAGGACACGCTGCTACTGGTCCCAGGACACGCTGCTACTGGTCCCAGGACACTATGCTACTGGTCCCAGGACACGCTGCTACTGGTCCCAGGACACGCTGCTACTGGTCCCAGGACACTATGCTACTGGTCCCAGGACACGCTGCTACTGGTCCCAGGACATGCTGCTACTGGTCCCAGGACACGCTGCTACTGGTCCCAGGACACGCTGCTACTGGTCCCAGGACACGCTGCTACTGGTCCCAGGACACGCTGCTACTGGTCCCAGGACACGCTGCTACTGGTCCCAGGACACGCTGCTACTGGTCCCAGGACACGCTGCTACTGGTCCCAGGACACGCTGCTACTGGTCCCAGGACATGCTGCTACTGGTCCCAGGACATGCTGCTACTGGTCCCAGGACATACTGCTACTGGTCCCAGGACACGCTGCTACTGGTCCCAGGACACGCTGCTACTGGTCCCAGGACACGCTGCTACTGGTCCCAGGACACGCTGCTACTGGTCCCAGGACACTATGCTACTGGTCCCAGGACACGCTGCTACTGGTCCCAGGACACGCTGCTACTGGTCCCAGGACACGCTGCTACTGGTCCCAGGACACGCTGCTACTGGTCCCAGGACACGCTGCTACTGGTCCCAGGACACTATGCTACTGGTCCCAGGACACGCTGCTACTGGTCCCAGGACATGCTGCTACTGGTCCCAGGACACGCTGCTACTGGTCCCAGGACATGCTGCTACTGGTCCCAGGACACGCTGCTACTGGTCCCAGGACACGCTGCTACTGGTCTACTATGCTACTATGCTACTGGTCCCAGGACACGCTGCTACTGGTCCCAGGACACTATGCTACTGGTCCCAGGACATGCTGCTACTGGTCCCAGGACACGCTGCTACTGGTCCCAGGACACGCTGCTACTGGTCCCAGGACACGCTGCTACTGGTCCCAGGACACGCTGCTACTGGTCCCAGGACACGCTGCTACTGGTCCCAGGACACGCTGCTACTGGTCCCAGGACACGCTGCTACTGGTCCCAGGACACGCTGCTACTGGTCCCAGGACACGCTGCTACTGGTCCCAGGACACGCTGCTACTGGTCCCAGGACATGCTGCTACTGGTCCCAGGACATACTGCTACTGGTCCCAGGACACGCTGCTACTGGTCCCAGGACACGCTGCTACTGGTCCCAGGACACGCTGCTACTGGTCCCAGGACATGCTGCTACTGGTCCCAGGACACTATGCTACTGGTCCCAGGACACGCTGCTACTGGTCCCAGGACATGCTGCTACTGGTCCCAGGACATGCTGCTACTGGTCCCAGGACATGCTGCTACTGGTCCCAGGACACGCTGCTACTGGTCCCAGGACACGCTGCTACTGGTCCCAGGACACGCTGCTACTGGTCCCAGGACACGCTGCTACTGGTCCCAGGACACGCTGCTACTGGTCCCAGGACACGCTGCTACTGGTCCCAGGACACGCTGCTACTGGTCCCAGGACACTATGCTACTGGTCCCAGGACACGCTGCTACTGGTCCCAGGACACGCTGCTACTGGTCCCAGGACATACTGCTACTGGTCCCAGGACATGCTGCTACTGGTCCCAGGACACGCTGCTACTGGTCCCAGGACACTATGCTACTGGTCCCAGGACACGCTGCTACTGGTCCCAGGACACGCTGCTACTGGTCCCAGGACACGCTGCTACTGGTCCCAGGACACTATGCTACTGGTCCCAGGACACGCTGCTACTGGTCCCAGGACACGCTGCTACTGGTCCCAGGACACTATGCTACTGGTCCCAGGACACGCTGCTACTGGTCCCAGGACATGCTGCTACTGGTCCCAGGACACGCTGCTACTGGTCCCAGGACATGCTGCTACTGGTCCCAGGACACGCTGCTACTGGTCCCAGGACACTGTGCTACTGGTCCCAGGACACGCTGCTACTGGTCCCAGGACACTATGCTACTGGTCCCAGGACACGCTGCTACTGGTCCCAGGACACGCTGCTACTGGTCCCAGGACACTATGCTACTGGTCCCAGGACACGCTGCTACTGGTCCCAGGACACGCTGCTACTGGTCCCAGGACATACTGCTACTGGTCCCAGGACACGCTGCTACTGGTCCCAGGACACTATGCTACTGGTCCCAGGACCCATAGGGCTCTGATCAAAAGTAGTGCACTACAATATATAGGGAATAGGGTGCCATTTGGGACGTAGTTCCAGACATGCTGTAGACACTCTGACAATGGAAACAGGTGTCACTTGATTGAACTGAACTGACCTTCATCCATACTGTGAAATGTACTGACTCAAGGATCTGCTTAGCTGTTTACATAATCAATACAGTATAATATAATACAGTATATGTACTACAGTCAGGACAATATTCTAGGTGGAAAAGGCAATGGAAATATGTCCTGTACATTCTAACCCTAACCCTTGTGAAAGAGACCCTGGTCTCAATGATGACTCCCCCCTTAAATAAAGATAGTAAAACAATGAAAGTGGGTATGTGACCCTATACAGGTCCCAGGACACGCTGCTACTGGTCTACTATGCTACTATGCTACTGGTCCCAGGACACGCTGCTACTGGTCCCAGGACACTATGCTACTGGTCCCAGGACATGCTGCTACTGGTCCCAGGACACGCTGCTACTGGTCCCAGGACACGCTGCTACTGGTCCCAGGACATGCTGCTACTGGTCCCAGGACACGCTGCTACTGGTCCCAGGACACGCTGCTACTGGTCCCAGGACATGCTGCTACTGGTCCCAGGACATGCTGCTACTGGTCCCAGGACACGCTGCTACTGGTCCCAGGACACTATGCTACTGGTCCCAGGACACGCTGCTACTGGTCCCAGGACACGCTGCTACTGGTCCCAGGACACGCTGCTACTGGTCCCAGGACACTATGCTACTGGTCCCAGGACACGCTGCTACTGGTCCCAGGACACGCTGCTACTGGTCCCAGGACACTATGCTACTGGTCCCAGGACACGCTGCTACTGGTCCCAGGACATGCTACTGGTCCCAGGACACGCTGCTACTGGTCCCAGGACATGCTGCTACTGGTCCCAGGACACGCTGCTACTGGTCCCAGGACACTATGCTACTGGTCCCAGGACACGCTGCTACTGGTCCCAGGACACTATGCTACTGGTCCCAGGACACGCTGCTACTGGTCCCAGGACACGCTGCTACTGGTCCCAGGACACTATGCTACTGGTCCCAGGACACGCTGCTACTGGTCCCAGGACACGCTGCTACTGGTCCCAGGACATACTGCTACTGGTCCCAGGACACGCTGCTACTGGTCCCAGGACACGCTGCTACTGGTCCCAGGACATACTGCTACTGGTCCCAGGACACGCTGCTACTGGTCCCAGGACACTATGCTACTGGTCCCAGGACCCATAGGGCTCTGATCAAAAGTAGTGCACTACAATATATAGGGAATAGGGTGCCATTTGGGACGTAGTTCCAGACATGCTGTAGACACTCTGACAATGGAAACAGGTGTCACTTGATTGAACTGAACTGACCTTCATCCATACTGTGGAAATGTACTGACTCAAGGATCTGCTTAGCTGTTTACATAATCAATACAGTATAATATAATACAGTATATGTACTACAGTCAGGACAATATTCTAGGTGGAAAAGGCAATGGAAATATGTCCTGTACATTCTAACCCTAACCCTTGTGAAAGAGACCCTGGTCTCAATGATGACTCCCCCCTTAAATAAAGATAGTAAAACAATGAAAGTGGGTATGTGACCCTATACAGGTCCCAGGACACGCTGCTACTGGTCTACTATGCTACTATGCTACTGGTCCCAGGACACGCTGCTACTGGTCCCAGGACACTATGCTACTGGTCCCAGGACATGCTGCTACTGGTCCCAGGACACGCTGCTACTGGTCCCAGGACACGCTGCTACTGGTCCCAGGACATGCTGCTACTGGTCCCAGGACACGCTGCTACTGGTCCCAGGACACGCTGCTACTGGTCCCAGGACAGCTGCTACTGGTCCCAGGACATGCTGCTACTGGTCCCAGGACATACTGCTACTGGTCCCAGGACACGCTGCTACTGGTCCCAGGACACGCTGCTACTGGTCCCAGGACACGCTGCTACTGGTCCCAGGACATGCTGCTACTGGTCCCAGGACACTATGCTACTGGTCCCAGGACACGCTGCTACTGGTCCCAGGACATGCTGCTACTGGTCCCAGGACATGCTGCTACTGGTCCCAGGACACGCTGCTACTGGTCCCAGGACACGCTGCTACTGGTCCCAGGACACGCTGCTACTGGTCCCAGGACACGCTGCTACTGGTCCCAGGACACGCTGCTACTGGTCCCAGGACACGCTGCTACTGGTCCCAGGACACTATGCTACTGGTCCCAGGACACGCTGCTACTGGTCCCAGGACACGCTGCTACTGGTCCCAGGACATACTGCTACTGGTCCCAGGACATGCTGCTACTGGTCCCAGGACACGCTGCTACTGGTCCCAGGACACTATGCTACTGGTCCCAGGACACGCTGCTACTGGTCCCAGGACACGCTGCTACTGGTCCCAGGACACGCTGCTACTGGTCCCAGGACACTATGCTACTGGTCCCAGGACACGCTGCTACTGGTCCCAGGACACGCTGCTACTGGTCCCAGGACACTATGCTACTGGTCCCAGGACACGCTGCTACTGGTCCCAGGACATGCTGCTACTGGTCCCAGGACACGCTGCTACTGGTCCCAGGACATGCTGCTACTGGTCCCAGGACACGCTGCTACTGGTCCCAGGACACTATGCTACTGGTCCCAGGACACGCTGCTACTGGTCCCAGGACACTATGCTACTGGTCCCAGGACACGCTGCTACTGGTCCCAGGACACGCTGCTACTGGTCCCAGGACACTATGCTACTGGTCCCAGGACACGTTGCTACTGGTCCCAGGACACGCTGCTACTGGTCCCAGGACATACTGCTACTGGTCCCAGGACATGCTGCTACTGGTCCCAGGACACGCTGCTACTGGTCCCAGGACATGCTGCTACTGGTCCCAGGACATGCTGCTACTGGTCCCAGGACACTATGCTACTGGTCCCAGGACACGCTGCTACTGGTCCCAGGACATGCTGCTACTGGTCCCAGGACATACTGCTACTGGTCCCAGGACACGCTGCTACTGGTCCCAGGACACTATGCTACTGGTCCCAGGACACGCTGCTACTGGTCCCAGGACATGCTGCTACTGGTCCCAGGACATACTGCTACTGGTCCCAGGACACGCTGCTACTGGTCCCAGGACACGCTGCTACTGGTCCCAGGACATACTGCTACTGGTCCCAGGACACTATGCTACTGGTCCCAGGACACTATGCTACTGGTCCCAGGACACTATGCTACTGGTCCCAGGACACGCTGCTACTGGTCCCAGGACATGCTGCTACTGGTCCCAGGACATGCTGCTACTGGTCCCAGGACATACTGCTACTGGTCCCAGGACACGCTGCTACTGGTCCCAGGACACGCTGCTACTGGTCCCAGGACACGCTGCTACTGGTCCCAGGACACGCTGCTACTGGTCCCAGGACATGCTGCTACTGGTCCCAGGACATGCTGCTACTGGTCCCAGGACATACTGCTACTGGTCCCAGGACATGCCGCTGCTGGTCCTACGACCTTCCCTGAAGAAGAGGACAGGAGATGGACACTGGCTACATCCCAAATTGCACTCTATTCCTTATATAGTGCACTACTTTTGACCACGGCTCATACTGTATGTAACCCAGTGGGATCCAGCATGACAATCCCTCATTTTTAAAACCCTTTCAGGTCAGAGGTGAGACAACGATGTGACGTAATAATCTGACAATAAGACGGAAAACTTTCTGTAAATGAGGACAAGAAGGGAGTGTGTGAGTGTGTGTGTGAGTGTGTGTTTGTGCATTCATGTCAAATATTGAAGTTATTGTTCGTCACACATTTCCCACACAAACATCTCACACTTTACATTCAGTTTTATTGTAACATGCAGTTTTATAGTTTTTTTTCAGATGCTATAGAACAGTAGTTTGAATAAGTAATCAGAATAGCCTGCGGTAGCTCAACAGACTGTTGAATCCCAATGACCTTAAATTCTCTATGACGGAGAGCGAAGCCATATGGTTGAGGCTCAATGAACTCCGGATCAACTCTAAGGCTGCGTCCCAAATGGCATCCTATTCCCTACATAGTGCACTACTTTTAGGGCTCTGGACAAACGTAGTGCAATGTGTAGGGAATATGGTGCCATTTGGGACAAAAAAGAATGCATTTATTCATCCAATATTTGGTTCTGTTCAGGAGGCGGTTCATGCAGATCTGTTGTCACTCAGGGTCCGCTGGGAACTGAACGAAAGGAGGCACTGAGAGAGAGAGAGAGAGAGAGAGAGAGAGAGAGAGAGAGAGAGAGAGAGAGAGAGAGAGAGAGAGAGAGAGAGAGAGAGAGAGAGAGAGAGAGAGAGAGAGAGAGAGAGAGAGAGAGAGAGAGAGAGAGAGAGAGAGAGAGAGAGAGAGAGAGAGAGAGAGAGAGAGAGAGAGACAGAGAGAGAGAGAGAGAGAGAGACACTCATACTCATAAGGAAAGCTTTTCAATGCAACATTACTTAGAAAGGTAGACAAATGTCTCACTTTCGCATACTATTTATTCAGAAAGTAAACATTTGGTGGGCTATTCTCGTTGGAGTCTGTAATGTTGTGCTGCATGTACAGTAGTCCAGAACAGGGAATCATGGGTAGAGGGCCCAGGAGATATAGAAGGAACCATGTCTAATGTGTAGAGGGCCCAGGAGATATATAAGGAACCATGTCTAATGTGTAGAGGGCCCAGGAGATATATAAGGAACCATGTCTAATGTGTAGAGGGCCCAGGAGATATATAAGGAACCATGTCTAATGTGTAGAGGGCCCAGGAGATATATAAGGAACCATGTCTAATGTGTAGAGGGCCCAGGAGATATATAAGGAACCATGTCTAATGTGTAGAGGGCCCAGGAGATATATAAGGAACCATGTCCCTAATGTGTAGAGGGCCCAGGAGATATATAAGGAACCATGTCTAATGTGTAGAGGGCCCAGGAGATATATAAGGAACCATGTCTAATGTGTAGAGGGTCCAGGAGATATATAAGGAACCATGTCTAATGTGTAGAGGGCCCAGGAGATATATAAGGAACCATGTCTAATGTGTAGAGGGCCCAGGAGATATATAAGGAACCATGTCTAATGTGTAGAGGGCCCAGGAGATATATAAGGAACCATGTCTAATGTGTAGACCGCCCAGGAGATATATAAGGAACCATGTCTAATGTGTAGAGGGCCCAGGAGATATATAAGGAACCATGTCTAATGTGTAGAGGGCCCAGGAGATATATAAGGAACCATGTCTAATGTGTAGAGGGCCCAGGAGATATATAAGGAACCATGTCTAATGTGTAGAGGGACCAGGAGATATATAAGGAACCATGTCTAATGTGTAGCGGGCCCAGGAGATATATAAGGAACCATGTCTAATGTGTAGAGGGCCCAGGAGATATAGAAGGAACCATGTCTAATGTGTAGAGGGCCCAGGAGATATATAAGGAACCATGTCTAATGGGTAGAGGGCCCAGGAGATATATAAGGAACCATGTCTAATGTGTAGAGGGCCCAGGAGATATATAAGGAACCATGTCTAATGTGTAGAGGGCCCAGGAGATATATAAGGAACCATGTCTAATGTGTAGAGGGCCCAGGAGATATATAAGGAACCATGTCTAATGTGTAGAGGGACCAGGAGATATATAAGGAACCATGTCTAATGTGTAGAGGGACCAGGAGAGATCAAGAGCCCAGTATCCGGCAGTGCAGGGCTTGGATATGGCAGACAGAGACCTGTTGTTCAGGCAGTGCAGGGCTTGGATATGGCAGACAGAGATCTTGTCACAGTTCCCTCAGCCAGAACCCAGAAGCAGACCAGGACAAGGAGAGTTGAACGAAAGTGAGGGTTTATTTGGATAACAACAAAGGGTGCAGAGTAATCCAGGGACAGAGCGGGCGGCGTGGATGAGTAGTTGGGGGTGCAGCACTAGGTCCGGTGATGGCTCGGCAGCCGCCGACCATCAGGCAGAGGTGGGGTGAAGGTTCCGGACGTGTGACTGCAGGTGGAACAAAAACGGAGGTAAGGACACAAAAACTCAACAAAGTACAAAACAACAAAAACTCACGCAAGATACTCTGAACTGATACACAGTAACACCTACTGTTCATGGCTAACGATCCGGCAGGAACTGGATGTTGGGCCAGAGCCTAAGAAGGGTGATGATTAGGCCCAGGTGTGCAGATTGCTGATGGGAAGCAGGTGCGGAAATCAAGAGAGCTCCCCGGAGCGTTCCAGAACCCTCGGGAAACTGGAGATCCCGAGCAGAAAAACTAGTCCACAGACAGGACCCGACTCAGACTGCCGGGATCGTTACAGTACCCCCCCTCCGATCGAGACGCCACCGGGCGGACTCCCCGGAGCGCCAGGATGGAGGCGGAGAAGTCACGGATGAGGTCCGCATCTAGGATCTGTCGCCGCGGAATCCAACTCCTCTCTTCAGGACCATACCCCTCCCAGTCCACGAGATACTGGGAAACCCCGGCCCCGCCGTCTGGAATCCATGATGCGTCGCACCGTGTAGGCAGGACCACCTCCGATCATCCGAGGAGGAGGAGGAGGAGGCGGAGGAGGCAACAGAGGACTGAGGAGAACAGGCTTGAGGCAGGAGACATGAAAGGTGGGATGGACTCTGAGCGTCCTCGGGAGTTTGAGTCGAACTGCCACCGGATTGATCACCTTCTCCACCACAAACGGACCAATGAACTTCGGTAACAACTTCCTAGACTCAGTCCGTAAAGGAAGATCCCGTGTGGCCAACCAAACCCTATCTCCGATGGTATAGGTGGGAGCGGGGATCCAGCGACGTTCGCCTGGAGCTGATACGGTCCGAACCTCTAAGGAGTGCCTTTCTGGCCCGATGCCAGGTCCGGTGGCAACGACGAATATGGGCCTGAACAGAAGGCACTGAGAGCTCCTTCTCCTGAGAAGGGAACAGGGGAGGTTGGTAGCCATACAGGCACTGGAAGGGAGACATCCCAGTGGCAGATGTAGGGAGAGTATTGTGGGCATACTCAACCCAAGGCAACTGAGAGGACCAGGAGGTGGGGTTGGAAGAGACCAGACAGCGTAGCGTGGATTCCATCTTCTGGTTGGCTCTCTCCGCCTGACCATTGGATTGGGGGTGAAAACCAGATGTGAGACTGACTGTAGCTCCAATGGCCGAACAGAAGGACTTCCAGACAGCAGAGGTAAACTGAGGGCCACGGTCGGAAAGCGATATCACTGGGCAAACCGTGGACCCTGAAAACCTCCCTAACCAGGATCTCGGACGTCTCCGAGGCAGAGGGAAGCTTGGCAATAGGCACAAAGTGGGCGAACTTGCTGAACCTGTCCACGATAGTCAGAACGACCGTGTTCCCCCTCAGAAGCGGGCAACCCCGTGGCGAAGTCCAGGGCCAGATGCGACCATGGACGCCGGGAATAGGAAGGGGGTGAAGTAGTCCAGAGCTGGGCCGATTGGTACTCTTATTCTGCGCACACACTGGACAGGCAGCAACAAAACCCCGAGTATCCTCGGCCATGGCAGGCCACCAAAAACGTCTGCGAAGAAACGCCATAGTCCGAACCACGCCAGGGTGACACGCCATCTTACTGGCGTGGGACCATTTGAGAACAGCAGGACGAACCGACTCAGGCACAAACAACCGACCGGGTGGACCGTTACCGGGGCCGGGCTGAGTCCGAAGGGCCGCCAGCACCTCCTCCTCAATCTTCCACATAACTGCTCCCACGACGCAGTTCCGGGGGAGAATTGTCTCGGTCTTGGACCCACTCTCCTCCGTCTTGGAGAACATCCGGGACAAGGCGTCCGCCTTGCCGTTCTTAGATCCAGGTCGGAACGTCAGGACAAACTTGAATCGTCCGAAAAACAACGCCCACCTGGCCTGGACGGGAGTTGAGACGTTTAGCCGATTGCACGTAAGCAAGATTCTTGTGGTCAGTCCAGACAATAAACGGTTGCTCCGCCCCTCCAACCAGTGGCGCCACTCCTCCAAGGCAAGTTTCACCACGAGAAGCTCCCGGTTACCCACATCGTAATTCCTCTCCGCAGGTGAAAGGCGACGAGTAGTAGGCGCAGGGATGGAGTTTACTGTCCGTGGAGCATCGCTGCGACAGGATGGCGCCAACTCCCACATCAGACGCGCGTCCACTTCAACGACGAACTGACGGGCCGTGTCCGGTTGAGAGAGAATCGGTGCGTTGGTGAATCGCCTCTTCAAATCCAGAAACGCTCGATCCGCCTCCGGATTCCACTTGAAGGTCCTGATGCTGGAAGTCAAGGCAGTTAATGGAGCGGCCACACGGCTGTAATCCCGGATGAATCTGCGGTAGAAATTCGCAAACCCCAAAAATCTCTGGAGCTGCAATCTCGTACCGGGCTGGGCCCATTCCAGAACCGCTCTAACCTTCTCCTGGTCCATCCTAATCTCACCCCTGGAGATGATGTACCCGAGAAAGGATGTCGTGTGGGCGTGAAACTCGCACTTCTCGGCCTTCACGAACAGGCGATTCTCCAATAATCGCTGCAGAACCTGCCGGACATGCTGGACGTGGTCGGAAGGTTCCTTCGAGAAGATCAGAATGTCATCCAGGTAAACAAACACGAAGAGACCGATCATATCTCTCAGGACGTCGTTCACCATACTCTGGAATACTGCTGGAGCATTGGTCAGTCCAAACGGCATCACCTGATACTCGAAGTGCCCCATCGGTGTATTGAAACCCGTCAACCACTCGTCCCCCTCTCTGATCCGGACCAGGTGATACGCATTGCGTAGGTCTAACTTGGTGAACACCGTAGCACCCTGTAAGGAGTCGAAGGCAGAACTCATCAAGGGCAGGGGATACTTGTTCTTGACCGTGATGTCATTCAACCCCCGATAATCAATACATGGTCGAAGAGAGCCATCCTTCTTACCCACAAAGAAGAATCCTGCCCCCAGGGGTGATGACGAGGGACGAACGAGACCAGCAGCTAGGGACTCCTTGATGTAGGTCTCCAACGCCTCACGTTCAGGTCGGGAGATACTGTATAACCTTCCCTTGGGGTAGACAGCTCCAGGAACCAGGTTGATGGCACAATCATATGGTCGGTGGGGAGGGAGTGACAAAGCCTTCTGCTTACTGAAAACTTCCCCCAAATCGTGATATGTCTCGGGAACCAGGGACAAATCTGGAGGTTTAGCCTCAATCACCTGACTGGGAACCCGAATGGGGGCAGGCAGTCTTGAGACAGTTAGCATGACAATCCAGGCTCCAACTCGTTACCTTGCCCGTCACCCAATCGAACGTGGGATTGTGTTCCTTCAGCCAGGGGTATCCAAGGACCAGAGGAACATGGGAAGACGGCAGAATGAAAAATGAAATCATCTCAGAATGATTCCCTGACAACCGCATCTTAACCGGTTCAGTCCTCATCGTGATACGTGCCAGACTACTGCCGTTCAGAGTGGTCGCTTCAATGGCTTCCGGCAATTGCTCCTTGGAAAGCCCCAGCTGTTCCACCAACTCGGCATCAAGAAAGCTTCCATCGGCACCTGAATCGATAAAAGCGTTAAGCGCTAAGCTCTGATTCCTGTTCACAAGGGTAGCCGGGAAGCGGGGTCTGACAGAGGTACTGAGAGGTTGAAACTGGCTCGCTAAAAGTCCTCCCAACTTTAGCGAGCCGGGCAGTTTGACGACCGCAGGGAGCAAGTGGAGATGTAATGTCCCGAGCGACCACAGTAGAGGCAGCAGTTGGTCCTACGTCTATGTTGACGCTCCTCCTTGGTTAACCCGTGCCGCCCCACTTGCATGGGTTCAGAATCGGGAGTGAGGTCCTCTCCACTAATCCTTTGTGGTGGAGAATGATCGACGTGTTCTGGTCCACCACCCGACCCGACTGGGAACTGAGAAGCTGATCGATTGGACGGACCCCATTGCTTCTCCCTCCTTCGCTCTCGGACTCGATTATCCACCCGAATAGACAAGGCTACCAAGCTGTCCAGGTCACTAGGCTCCGGATAGGAGATCAACTCATCCTTGAGCTGCTCCGACAGACCCTGGTAAAAGGCCGCTTGCAAAGACTCCTCGTTCCACCCACTCTCCACAGCCAACGTCTTGAACTCGATCACGAAGTCGGCCACGCTGCGAGTTCCTTGGTGAAGAGAAAACAGGCGCCTAGCTGCGTCCCTCCCTCGGACGGAATGGTCGAAGAGCTTCCTCATCTCGGCCGTGAACCCCTGGTATGAAGCCATGCAGGGATCCTGTCGTTCCCAAACGGCTGAAGCCCACTCCAGCGCTCGACCACGCAGCAACTCAATCACAAAGGCTATCCTAGCCTTGTCTGTGGCATAAGAGTAGGGCTGTAGATCGAACACTAATCCACACTGCATAAGGAAGGAACGGCATCCTCCCAGCTCCCCCTCATATTTATCCGGCGTCGGAACCTTGGGCTCGCGGAGGGACACAACCTCAGAAGCGGCAGGCGAGATGGGTGAAACCGGTAGTGGATCCTCCACCGGACACTGGCGTTGGTTCTGGACCTCCATCAGGCCGGTAGAAAGGTTCCGAACTGACAACGCGATCTCCTGTAGTACCGTGCTATGATGGCCCAACATCTTCTCCTGCTGGGTAATGGCATGGCGAACTGAGTCCAGGTCCGCTGGGTTCATAATTGGCCGGATCGTTCTGTCACAGTTCCCTCAGCCAGAACCCAGAAGCAGACCAGGACAAGGAGAGTTGAACGAAAGTGAGGGTTTATTTGGATAACAACAAAGGGTGCAGAGTAATCCAGGGACAGAGCGGGCGGCGTGGATGAGTAGTTGGGGGTGCAGCACTAGGTCCGGTGATGGCTCGGCAGCCGCCGACCATCAGGCAGAGGTGGGGTGAAGGTTCCGGACGTGTGACTGCAGGTGGAACAAAAACGGAGGTAAGGACACAAAAACTCAACAAAGTACAAAACAACAAAAACTCACGCAAGATACTCTGAACTGATACACAGTAACACCTACTGTTCATGGCTAACGATCCGGCAGGAACTGGATGTTGGGCCAGAGCCTAAGAAGGGTGATGATTAGGCCCAGGTGTGCAGATTGCTGATGGGAAGCAGGTGCGGAAATCAAGAGAGCTCCCCGGAGCGTTCCAGAACCCTCGGGAAACTGGAGATCCCGAGCAGAAAAACTAGTCCACAGACAGGACCCGACTCAGACTGCCGGGATCGTTACAGATCTGTTGTTCAGGCAGTGCAGGGCTTGGATACGGCAAACAGAGATCTGTTGTTCAGGCAGTGCAGGGCTTGGATATGGCAGACAGAGATATGTTGTTCAGGCAGTGCAGGGCTTGGATACGGCAGACAGAGACCTGTTGTAGAACAGGCCAGGACAAACTTCACACGGATTCTTTCAAACTTCAAACGCTCCAGTTCTGTTTGAAGCTACCTGGCTGTGATTACTGCTTTGTTTTCTACTATGGTGGTCGACTGGTCATGTTGAGTAAGTTGGATGGGACCCTGCATTTGTACTTGTCATTTTTATCCAAAGGAAATAAGGCTGACAACAAACAACACAACTGGTATCCAACACACACACACACACATTGGAAAGTTCTTGGGAGACTGACTGGTTTTAGGGAAAATATCTGTTACTATCCACTAAAAAGTTGAGAATACTGTAACCTGATAGTTCTCTCTCTCTCTCTCTCTCTCTCTCTCTCTCTCTCTCTCTCTCTCTCTCTCTCTCTCTCTCTCTCTCTCTCTCAATTCAATTCAAGGGGCTTTATTGGCATGGGAAACATATGTTTACATTGCCAAAGCAAGTGAAATAGATAATAAACAAAAGTGAAATAAACAATACAAAATTAACAGTAAACATTACACTCACAAAAGTTTCAAATGTCATATTATTGCTATGTACAGTGATGTGCAAATAGTTAAAGTACAAAAGGGAAAATAAATAAACATAAATATGGGTTGTATTTACAATGGTGTTTGTTCTTCACTGGTTGCCCTTTTCTTGTGGCAACAGGTCACAAATCTTGCTGCTGTGATTGCACACTGTGGTATTTCACCCAATAGATATGGGAGTTTATCAAAATTGGATTTGTTTTCGAATTCTTTGTGGGTCTGTGTAATCTGAGGGAAATATGTGTCTCTAATATGGTCATACATTTGGCAGGAAGTTTGGAAGTGCAGCTCAGTTTCCATATCATTTTGTGGGCAGTGTGCACATAACCTGTCTTCTCTTGAGAGCCAGGTCTGCCTACGGCGGCCTTTCTCAATAGCAAGGCTATGCTCCCTGAGTCTGTACATAGTCAAAGCTTTCCTTAAGTTTGGGTCAGTCACAGTGGTCAGGTATTCTGACACTGTGTACTCTCTGTTTAGAGCCAAATTGCATTCTAGTTTGCACTGTTTTTTTGTTAATTCTTTCCAATGTGTCAAGTAATTATCTTTTTGTTTTCTCATGGTTGGGTCTAATTGTCTCTCTGTCTCTCCCCCCACACACACAACCCAGCAGCCATTGGATGCTCCCAGCCTAGTCAAAGACAGATGAGGTGACAAGCACCATTGGGACTGTCATACCATCTGGTTTCCCTCTCTCTCTGGGAGCGGCTGGGAGGGTCTGGTTTCCCTCTCTCTCTGGGAGCGGCTGGGAGGGTCTGGTTTCCGTCTCTCTCTGGGAGCGGCTGGGAGGGTCTGGTTTCCCTCTCTCTCTGGGAGCGGCTGGGAGGGTCTGGTTTCCGTCTCTCTCTGGGAGCGGCTGGGAGGGTCTGGTTTCCCTCTCTCTGGGAGCAGCTGGGAGGGTCTGGTTTCCGTCTCTCTCTGGGAGCAGCTGGGAGGGTCTGGTTTCCGTCTCTCTCTGGGAGCGGCTGGGAGGGTCTGGTTTTCATCTCTCTCTGGGAGCGGCTGGGAGGGTCTGGTTTTCATCTCTCTCTGGAAGCAGCTGGGAGGGTCTGGGTTTCCCTCTCTCTCTGGGAGCGGCTGGGAGGGTCTGGTTTCGCTCTCTCTCTGGGAGCGGCTGGGAGGGTCTGGTTTCCGTCTCTCTCTGGGAGCGGCTGGGAGGGTCTGGTTTTCATCTCTCTCTGGGAGCAGCTGGGAGGGTCTGGGTTTCCCTCTCTCTCTGGGAGCGGCTGGGAGGGTCTGGTTTTCATCTCTCACTGGGAGGCTGGGATGGGAGAGGTGTTAGGAGGACAGACACTACCACACATCATTACAGTGTGCATCCCAAATGACACCCTGTTCCCTATTTAGTGCACTACTTTACTTTTGACCAGAGTAGTGCACTATATAGGGAAACGTGTGCTCTTTTTGCTCTGATCAAAAGTAGTGCACTATATATAGGGAATAGGGTGCCATTCGGGATGGCCTCTGGATGATGGGATGAGAGGTGGTGAGGGAAAGAGGAGGGGCATGGATCGCTAAGGTACACCCGGTGTGGAGTGTCCTCTATAGCAGAGCCGCAATGCATGCAATGCTGCACAATTCACTATTTCCCACGTTTCAAATTCCGATGTCCCAAAAGACGAGTCAATTAAAATAAGCCCCTATTCCAAGGGAATTTGCGAAAGTTCATTAGATATTACGCAACAGTCATTCAGGAACAACTTAGTGTATATGTCATTTTCAAATATATAGTCACTTGGTGCGTTCACACCCTCACAGCACCAGAGCGCGCACACCAGAATTTTCCGAAGCACCTGCTCAGCTTCCACAGTTCCAATCCAGTCGGTGTCAGACATAACTATGCTGTGAAAACTAACGATAGAGCTAAATGACCATTCCCCGAGTGTTAAAACCTAGATTCGGTTACAAGTCGTTTCCTTGACAAGTCTTGTCGAGGAAAAGTGCCTGAAGGGGTTTGTCGAATTCCACCTTCCAGTTTCGCTCCGTCCTTCTGCGCAGCAGCAATTGGTCGCATTTTTTTTATTATTTCCCTCTTCCGTCCGTCTACAGGATGAAATGAGGTGAAGGAAGGAGAGGCAGAAGGAGAGGGGGATGAATAGCCGAAGGGATAGGTGAATAACGACGCAAGAAACACCCACCCCCAGTTTTAGTCTGTACTGACTGACGGAATAGGAGCCTGAGAGAGCGTGAGACAGACAAGGGAGACAGACAGACACTCTGGGGATTGAGAGGATCCGCGGGGAATAGGAGCGTTTAGGATTTGATGTATTGTGAGTTATGGATTACTATTTCATTCATTCAGTATGGAATTTGTTTGGAGTGCTTAGCTTATATTTATGATGAGCCTTTACCCCAGGCTCTCAAAGGCAATCAATTGGATAGGTTGACTTGATTAAGTATACTGATCAATTACCAAATGAATTGTAAACGAATTGAAAGTTCTAGAATCAAACTAAACTTGTGTGCAATCTTCTCATCAGTTTCCTGTCGGGTCCACAAGTTAACAATTAACATTTGAAGTAGGCACTCCATCTTTGGCGTAGGGAAAATTTGAGAGTTATACAACTGGAGTAAGCCATTCCAAAAAAGAAATGTGTGCCTATAAATCGAGTCAGAATTTATTTTGATGTATTGCTAACTATCATTATTATACTCTTCATGGAATTTCATTGAAAATACCTTGTCGCCCTGTTTCCAGGGCGACAAGGTGTTACTTGTCTCTATCTCATCTTCTATTGATGTGGACGCTACATATTTCAGATTGCTGATTTGACTGCATTTAGGGATTACTGCTTCAGGAGTTTCATCAGCAGTTTCCGCTTTAAAATCAATGTGCTGATTCGTGTATACTTACTCTTTTGAAGAATAATTGGCCATAAGGGTTTACAAGTAGGGAAAAAACACATCCGATGTTTGTCAGCAAATAGTTACTTCCCCACTGGGCACAAACTGGTTGAATCAACGTTGTTTCCACGTCATTTAAACAAAAAAATGATATGTGATGACATCAAACTGTCCTTTTTTTCCCACCCAATTTTAACCTAAATCCAATGACATGATGACATTTTGTGTTGATTTCACGTTGACAACTCAACCAAATGTAAATCAAGTTGAAATGACGTCTGTGCCCAGTGGGTTTCTTGAGGGATAACTTTTAGATATTTTCTTGTTTTGTATTAAATTAAATTAAATTAAATTGTGTTAAATTGTATTGCATAAGTATAGCAAAGAATGGTTTTGAAGAAAACATTTTATGCTTTTGCTTCTATAAAATAGTTAAAGGTCTAAATGATATGACATTTACATTTTTAGTCATTTAGCAGACGCTCTTATCCAGAGCGACTTACAGTTAGTGAGTGCATACATTTTTCCTATCTCTGTCATGAAGTCAATGTCCAGGCTTAGTTTGATGGACACAGATACCAGGTTTACGATGTACTGTATCTCTGCATCTAAAGACACATTTTGACACTTTATTCACTTATATTGATCTAAAGACACATTTCTGCACTTTATTCAATTATATTTCCAGGGATGTTGATTGGAATTCTATTTTCATCATCAATGCCGTTTGAGTATAATGAATATACATTATACATTGAGTATATTCATAGAATAAAAATAACATTATTGAGTAAAGCTCGTAATGTTTAGCCTCTCCACTACAGGAGTCCCATGTGGCAGTACTGTATTCGCTGCTGTTACCCTCTGCCTGTCTATTCAAAGCCTTAATGATGACTGACAGACAAGTCGAGCTATGCTTGTTCTCAATGTCAACAATGGCACTCAGGAAATGTTCTCTTGGGCCTGTCCGTCAAAATGTAACAAAGTCCTCTACTGTTCTGTTTCCAGCTTCCCATTCTCAAAGTGACTGTCTTCTTCCCCTTTTCCCTTACTCCCTTCTTCCTCCCCCCACTTGAGACAGGCTGGCCCTCCACACTGCTCTCTCTCTCTCTCTCTCTCTCTCTCTCTCTCTCTCTCTCTCTCTCTCTCTCTCTCTCTCTCTCTCTCTCTCTCTCTCTCTCTCTGTGTCTCTCTCTCTCTCTCTCTCTCTCTGTGTCTCTCTCTCTCTCTCTCTCTCTCTCTCTCTCTCTCTCTCTCTCTCTCTCTCTCTCTCCCTCTCTCTCTCTCTCTCTCTCTCTCTCTCTCTCTCTCTCTCTCTCTCTCTCTCTCTCTCTGTCTCTCTCTCTCTCTCTCTCTCTCTCTCTCTCTCTCTCTCTCTCTCTCTGTCTCTCTCTCTCTCTCTCTCTCTCTCTCTCTCTCTCTCTCTCTCTCTCTCTCTCTCTCTCTCTCTCTCTCTCTGTGTCTCTCTCTCTCTCTGTC
>NW_025533618.1:47500-62500 GCF_020615455.1 Coregonus clupeaformis
GAGAGAGGGGGAGAGAGAGGAAGGAGAGGAGAGGAGAGGAGAGGAGAGGAGAGGGGGATGAGAGGAGAGGGAGGAGAGGGGGGATGAGAGGAGAGGGGATGAGAGGAGAGGGGAGGAGAGGGGGATGAGAGAGGGGGATGAGATGAGAGGGGGATAAGATGAGAGGGGGATGAGAGGAGAGGAGAGGGGGATGAGAGGAGAGGGGGATGAGATGAGAGGAGAGGGGGATGAGAGGAGAGCGGGATGAGAGGAGAGGGGGATGAGATGAGAGAGGGAGGAGAGGAGAGGGGGAGGAGAGGAGAGGGGGATGAGAGGAGAGAGGGAGGAGAGGAGAGAGGGAGGGAGGAGAGGGAGAGGGGATGAGAGGAGAGGGGGATGAGAGGAGAGAGGGAGGAGAGGAGAGGGGGATGAGAGGAGAGGGGGATGAGAGGAGAGGAGAGGAGAGGAGAGGAGAGGAGAGGAGAGGAGAGGGGATGAGATGAGATGAGAGAGGGATGAGAGGGGGATGAGAGGAGAGGGGGATGAGAGGAGAGATAAAACCACTTGAAAGGGCTGCTTGTTGGCTGTTCTAATGTAACTGTCATGGAGTCACTTTGTGTTTCATCATTGAGAAGTGCGAGGATGATAGGGAATAATGACATGCTGATAGCCAAGGGTGGAATAATAACATGCTGATAGCCAAGGGTGGAATAATAACATGCTGATAGCCAAGGGTGGAATAATAACATGCTGATAGCCAAGGGTGGAATAATGACATGCTGATAGCCAAGGGTGGAATAATAACATGCTGATAGCCAGGGGTGGAATAATAACATGCTGATAGCCAAGGGTGGAATAATAACATGCTGATAGCCAAGGGTGGAATAATGACATGCTGAGAGCCAAGGGTGGAATAATGACATGCTGATAGCCAGGGGGTGGAATAATAACATGCTGATAGCCAAGGGTGGAATAATGACATGCTGATAGCCAAGGGTGGAATAATAACATGCTGATAGCCAAGGGTGGAATAATGACATGCTGAGAGCCAAGGGTGGAATAATAACATGCTGATAGCCAGGGGTGAAATAATAACATGCTGATAGCCAAGGGTGGAATAATGACATGCTGATAGCCAAGGGTGGAATAATAACATGCCGATAGCCAAGGGTGGAATAATAACATGCTGATAGCCAAGGGTGGAATAATAACATGCTGATAGCCAAGGGTGGAATAATAACATGCTGATAGCCAAGGGTGGAATAATGACATGCTGATAGCCAAGGGTGGAATAATAACATGCTGATAGCCAGGGGTGGAATAATAACATGCTGATAGCCAAGGGTGGAATAATAACATGCTGATAGCCAAGGGTGGAATAATGACATGCTGAGAGCCAAGGGTGGAATAATGACATGCTGATAGCCAGGGGTGGAATAATAACATGCTGATAGCCAAGGGTGGAATAATGACATGCTGATAGCCAAGGGTGGAATAATAACATGCTGATAGCCAAGGGTGGAATAATGACATGCTGAGAGCCAAGGGTGGAATAATAACATCCTGATAGCCAGGGTGGAATAATAACATGCTGATAGCCAAGGGTGGAATAATGACATGCTGATAGCCAAGGGTGGAATAATAACATGCCGATAGCCAAGGGTGGAATAATAACATGCTGATAGCCAAGGGTGGAATAATAACATGCTGATAGCCAAGGGTGGAATAATAACATGCTGATAGCCAGGGGTGGAATAATAACATGCTGATAGCCAAGGGTGGAATAATAACATGCTGATAGCCAAGGGTGGAATAATGACATGCTGAGAGCCAAGGGTGGAATAATAACATGCTGATAGCCAGGGGTGGAATAATAACATGCTGATAGCCAAGGGTGGAATAATGACATGCTGATAGCCAAGGGTGGAATAATAACATGCTGATAGCCAGGGGTGGAATAATAACATGCTGATAGCCAAGGGTGGAATAATAACATGCTGATAGCCAAGGGTGGAATAATGAAATGCAACACTTCATGAAGTGTTGCATCACAGCTACTGTGCTCATCTGTGGAAGCCTCAACTCCTAACTCACAATAGTGTTTCACTGTTCCTCTAGGAATCCTCCACACCCTCATCCTCACACAGAGCAAATGGAGGTTATATGTTCCGATACATTATTCAGATCTCATGTACGGTTGAGTCAGGCTGACAGACACTCCCATGCACTCGGGGGGATCTGTCGGGGAGTGAGCCATTAACCGGAGGGTTGCCGGCATCAATATCTCAGGTGCCACCTACTGCCGATGTTCCCTTGACAGGAACTTAACCCCTGCTCCAGCCTCTTTGACCTTATGTGTGTATATCGGGGTGTTGATAAAAGTAGAAGATTAATGTCCATCTGGACTAATAAAGTAGATCTTATCCTCCGTCAACTCAATTCATGTGCAGTGAGTCAGTCAGACAGTACAAATGGAAAGTACTTAAAGATGGGAAGTTAGGAATTTGTAGCTACTTCTGGACAGGCAGTTGGTGTTAAATACCTCACATTAAATTCACATCTAGTATCCATTCATTATTTAATTGGCATTTCTGTTTCCCAGGTGGTGTTTTAGACCTGTATAACTGTTTAAGGTGTCACCAAATGTCCTTATTCATTACAAACCTACGTTTTACACACGGTTAGATAAAAACACTACAGATCACAGCATATGTTCAGGTTATGGACAGAACAGGAATTTCAGAAGAAACAACCCCCAGATGAGTTCCTATCTGGTTTATAGGAGATATTTACTCAACACAGAAACGATCCCCAGATGAGTTTCTATCAGGTTTATAGGAGATATTTACTCAACACAGAAACGATCCCCAGATGAGTTCCTATCTGGTTTATAGGAGATATTTACTCAACACAGAAACGATCCCCAGATGAGTTCCTATCTGGTTTATAGGAGATATTTACTCAACACAGAAACGATCCCCAGATGAGTTCCTATCTGTCACGATCGTCTATGAAGTAGGACCAAAGCGCAGCGTTGGTAGCGAACATATTGACTTTAATGCAATACACGAGAATACAAAACAAAACACGATCATGAAGTCCTCAGTGACAACGACTGAACATAGAACAAAAACCCACAACCCCAAGGTGAACAATGACAGTTTAAATATGGCTCCCAATCAGAGATAACGAGCCGACAGCTGACACTCGTTACCACTGATTGGGAGTCACTGGACCAAACAATGAAACCACCAATAACAACCCAACTAATCCCCAAACACAACAAAAATGAACACACCCTGGCTCAATAATACAAAGTCCCGGAGCCAGAGCGTGACAGTACCCCCCCCTAAAGGCGCGGACTGCGACCGCGCCTCAAAAGAACCCAAATAGGGAGGGCTGGGTGGGTGTTGCTCTCGGAGGCGGCTCCGGCTCTGGCTCGGGCTTGACCACCATCCTACATCCATCCCCCAGTGGCCCGGTCCGATCCAACCCAGCTGGCTGGATCCGGACTGATGACGCACCCCTAGCTTGGCGCATGAGGCAGGGACGGACCGGACCTGGCTGACGATACGCATCCTCGGCTTGGTGCGTGGAGCCGGAACGGACCTCCTCAGGCTGACGACTCGCCTCCCTGGCTTAAAGTGCGCGTAGCAGGAATAGGCTGAACCAGGTTGGCGACTCGCCCCTTGGTTTGGTGCGAGTAGCCGGAACAGCTGACCCAGGTTGACGACTTCGCACCCTTAGCCTGGTGCGAGTGGCAGGAACAGTCCCGGGTTGGGCGGCGACGCACCCGTAGTTTTGATGCGTGGAGCGGGAACCGGCCGGGCTGGGCTGGCGACGCACCCCTTTGGCTTGGTGCGTAGAGCAGGGACAGGCCGGGCTGGGCTGGCGACGCGCACCACTGGCTTGGTGCGGGAAGCAGGGGACGGGCCGGAAGGGCTGGCGAAACGCACCACAGACTTGGTGCGGGGAGCAGGGAACAGGTCGAGCTGGCCTAGCGACGCACACCGTTGGCTTGGTGTGGGGAGCAGGCACAGGCCGGACAGGGCCGACGAAACGCACCACAGACTTGGTGCAGGGAGCAGGAACAGACCGAGTCGGGCTGGCGGCGCGCACCACAGGCTCCATGCGAGGAACAGGAACAGACAGGACCGCACTGAGGACACACACCCCTGGCCCTACACGGGGATCAGGAACGGGCCGGACCGGACTGGTAACACACCCCAGTACCCTTCGCCGTGCCTCCACACCTTCCTTCCCCTTCGTGACCAGTGGCCCCCTTAACCTGGCGGCCTTTTCTGCCAACCTACTGCACTCCTCTAACCCGTACTCCTGCTGCCCCGACGTCGTGAGCCCCCCTAAAAAAATTTCTGGGGGTCTCTCCTCTCCGTGGACCAGGCCTCTATAGTCCTCTCCCAACCTTCGCTCTTCTGTCTCCACCACTCGTCATCCAACTCCTGGAAACGCTGCTTGGTCTCGTTGTGGTGGGTTTTTCTGTCACGATCGTCTAGAAGTAGGACCAAAGCGCAGCGTTAGTAGCGAACATATTGACTTTAATGCAATACACGAGAATACAAAACAAAACACGATCATGAAGTCCTCAGTGACAACGACTGAACATAGAACAAAAACCCACAACCCCAAGGTGAACAATGACAGTTTAAATATGGCTCCCAATCAGAGATAACGAGCCGACAGCTGACACTCGTTACCACTGATTGGGAGTCACTGGACCAAACAATGAAACCACCAATAACAACCCAACTAATCCCCAAACACAACAAAAATGAACACACCCTGGCTCAATAATACAAAGTCCCGGAGCCAGAGCGTGACACTATCAGGTTTATAGGAGATATTTACTCATCACAGAAACGATCCCCAGATGAGTTCCTATCTGGTTTATAGGAGATATTTACTCAACACAGAAACGATCCCCAGATGAGTTCCTATCAGGTTTATAGGAGATATTTACTCATCACAGAAACGATCCCCAGATGAGTTCCTATCTGGTTTATAGGAGATATTTACTCAACACAGAAATGATCCCCAGATGAGTTCCTATCTGGTTTATAGGAGATATTTACTCAACACAGAAACGATCCCCAGATGAGTTCCTATCAGGTTTATGGGAGATATTTACTCAACACAGAAATGATCCCCAGATGAGTTCGTATCTGGTTTATAGGAGATATTTACTCAACACAGAAAGCGATCCCCAGATGAGTTCGTATCTGGTTTATAGGAGATATTTACTCAACACAGAAAGCGATCCCCAGATGAGTTCCTATCTGGTTTATAGGGAGATATTTACTCAACACAGAAATGATCCCCAGATGAGTTCGTATCTGGTTTATAGGAGATATTTACTCAACACAGAAACGATCCCCAGATGAGTTCGTATCTGGTTTATAGGAGATATTTACTCAACACAGAAACAATCCCCAGATTAGTTCGTATCTGGTTTATAGGAGATATTTACTCAACACAGAAACGATCCCCAGATGAGTTCCTATCTGGTTTATAGGAGATATTTACTCAACACAGAAACGATCCCCAGATGAGTTCATATCAGGTTAGTGATCATATTCATCTATATCTATTTCTCTGACCTAAACGTTTCCCTCTATCCTTCATTATTTATTAATAGCTTGTGCCAGATTGTATATAACTTTACATGCCTATATTCCCCCTAATAACCAGCTTCAAGTCCCTATATGGTAGATAATGTAGTAGATTTATAGATTTATAGGCATGTAAAGATTACATTGGTACCCATTCTACTCCTTGCAAGGGGAGGAACAAACACCACTGTGTTTGTTGGCCTGGTCATAGAGCCTTGTCTCCTCAACCTCTCATTGTCTCCTCAACTTCTCCTTGTCTCCTCAACTTCTCATTGTCTCCTCAACTTCTCCTTGTCTCCTCAACTTCTCCTTGTCTCCTCAACTTATCCTTGTCTCCTCAACCACTCCTTGTCTCCTCAACTTCTCCTTGTCTCCTCAACCACTCCTTGTCTCCTCAACCTCTCCTTGTCTCCTTAACCACTCCTTGTCTCCTCAACTTCTCCTTGTCTCCTCAACTTCTCCTTGTCTCCTCAACTTCTCATTGTCTCCTCAACTTCTCCTTATCTCCTCAACTTCTCCTTGTCTCCTCAACTTCTCATTGTCTCCTCAACTTCTCCTTGTCTCCTCAACGTCTCCTTGTCTCCTCAACTCTCCTTGTCTCCTCAACTCTCCTTGTCTCCTCAACTTATCCTTGTCTCCTCAACCTCTCCTTGTCTCCTCAACTCTCCTTGTCTCCTCAACCTCTCCTTGTCTCCTCAACTTCTCATTGTCTCCTCAACTCTCCTTGTCTCCTCAACCTCTCCTTGTCTCCTCAACTTCTCCTCTTCTCCTCAACTCTCCTTGTCTCCTCAACCTCTCCTTGTCTCCTCAACCTCTCCTTGTCTCCTCAACTCTCCTTGTCTCCTCAACCTCTCCTTGTCTCCTCAACTTCTCCTTGTCTCCTCAACTCTCCTTGTCTCCTCAACTTCTCCTTGTCTCCTCAACTCTCCTTGTCTCCTCAACCTCTCCTTGTCTCTTCAACCTCTCCTTGTCTCCTCAACTTCTCCTTGTCTCCTCAACTCTCCTTGTCTCCTCAACATCTCCTTGTCTCCTCAACCACTCCTTGTCTCCTCAACTTCTCCTTGTCTCCTCAACCACTCCTTGTCTCCTCAACCTCTCCTTGTCTCCTCAACTTCTCCTTGTCTCCTCAACCTCTCCTTGTCTCCTCAACTTCTCATTGTCTCCTCAACTTCTCCTTGTCTCCTCAACTTCTCATTGTCTCCTCAACCTCTCCTTGTCTCCTCAACTTCTCCTTGTCTCCTCAACTCTCCTTGTCTCCTCAACCTCTCCTTGTCTCCTCAACTTCTCTTTCTCTCCTCAACTCTCCTTGTCTCCTCAACCTCTCCTTGTCTCCTCAACTTCTCCTTGTCTCCTCAACTCTCCTTGTGTCCTCAACCTCTCCTTGTCTCTTCAACCTCTCCTTGTCTCCTCAACTCCTCCTTGTCTCCTCAACTCTCCTTGTCTCCTCAACATCTCCTTGTCTCCTCAACCACTCCTTGTCTCCTCAACTTCTCCTTGTCTCCTCAACCACTCCTTGTCTCCTCAACCTCTCCTTGTCTCCTCAACTTCTCCTTGTCTCCTCAACTACTCCTTGTCTCCTCAACTTCTCATTGTCGACTCAACTTCTCCTTGTCTCCTCAACTTCTCCTTGTCTCCTCAACTTCTCCTTGTCTCCTCAACTCTCCTTGTCTCCTCAACTCTCCTTGTCTACTCAACTTCTCCTTGTCTCCTCAACCTCTCCTTGTCTCCTCAACTCTCCTTGTCTCCTCAACCTCTCCTTGTCTCCTCAACTTCTCCTTGTCTCCTCAACCCTCCTTGTCTCCTCAACCTCTCCTTGTCTCCTCAACCTCTCCTTGTCTCCTCAACCCCTCCTTGTCTCCTCAACTCTCCTTGTCTCCTCAACTCAAAAGGTGGGAATGTAGTAGTGTTGTTCTGGTGACTAGTTGGTAGTTGAACTAACATAGAATGTACAGTAGACCAATTGAATGGTGAATGTGCTATGCACCAATCGTATAAATAGTTCTGCGTCAATCTCAGATAGTAGTATTTCACAATACTACTGGAATAATGTCTGTCGATAGTTGGGGAAAAGAGTATCACTTTACATTTGGTTGTTCTTATTGGCTACAAGCAACACGGTGCTGTTACATGGTACTAAGAAGTAAGAGCAATTTGGTGTGAAGTGTTACTGAAAAAAGTCACATTCTCTTCCTCATAGCAGCCTGCGTATAGAAATGCCAGATTGCATACATATCAAGCTATAGCCTTAGCTGCACTAACGTCATCCTAAGAGAATGTCTTCCACTGACTGTTCTTTACATTGGAACAGCAGGTGAAGCTGATTGATTCTCCATCAACTGGGAGATATAGATTAAACATTTACTGACTCTTAACAGTCTGCAGCACGTGTCTTTTTGCTAGGAAATGTCGATGCTGTCATCGGCTTAGAAACGCTAGCCTGGAATCCCAACTGATTTGCTCTGTTTCACCATTATTTTACATGAAACAAAGTTTAGCAGTTGGGATTTCAGGCTATAAAAAGGCCCATCCCTTACTGTCTCAAAAAGTAAGAGAATGTGACTGACATTTAACAACCCTCTTTGTGTGTGTAACTGTTTGTTGTGCAATATGTTATTAGACAACAATATGTTATTAGACAACAATATGTTATTAGACAACAATATGTTATTAGACAACAATATGTTATTGGACAACAATATGTTATTGGACAAAAATATGTTATTAGACAACAATATGTTATTAGACAACAATATGTTATTGGACAACAATATGTTATTGGACAACAATATGTTATTAGACAACAATATGTTATTGGACAACAATATGTTATTGGACAACAATATGTTATTAGACAACAATATGTTATTGGACAACAATATGTTATTAGACAACAATATGTTATTCTACAACAATATGTTATTGGACAACAATATGTTATTGGACAACAATATGTTATTGGACAACAATATGTTATTCTACAACAATATTGTGTTGGACACCAATATGTTATTGGACAACAATATGTTATTGGACAACAATATGTTATCAAATATGTTTTCCAATATGTTATTGTGTTATACCAGAATAGGTTGTCTTTGTGGACATCTGTTCAATGTCTGTGTGTGATTAACCTGGCTGATGTGTAGCACTGTAGTGGCACTAACTCCTGCTGGGGATTGTATCTGCGCATCCCAAATGGCACCCTATTCCCTCTATGGCGCACTACTATTAATCAGAGCCCTATGGACCCTGGTCAAAAGTAGTGCACTATGTAGGGAATATGGTGCCATTTGGGACAAAGTCTGTATTCAACATATTCATCATCAGTACACAAACTGTAACTGAATGAGTCAGTATTAATGATAATCTGTTGTTGTTCTGTTTCAGTTCCGGCTCCCAGAAGATTACGTTTTAAAGTCCTGGAATGCGCAAATTACATGTATCGTGGAAAGAGCCAAAAGGGAACGTTGACGGCTACAGAGTTTTATACAACAGTGAACCAGGTAAGATTTATAATCATCTATCTACGCATGCCTTTAGTTGATGTATGCATTCTACTGTATTTAGTCCAGAATAGTAGAACCTCTGTATCAGTCTGGTCCCATGCTGTATCAGTCTGGTCCCATGCTCTATCAGTCTGGTCCCTTGCTGTATCAGTCTGGTCCCATGCTGTATCAGTCTGGTCCCATGATGTATCAGTCTGGTCCCATGCTGTATCAGTCTGGTCCCATGCTGTATCAGTCTGGTCCCTTGCTGTATCAGTCATGGTCCCATGCTGTATCAGTCTGGTCACATGCTGTATCAGTCTGGTCCCATGCTGTATCAGTCTGGTCCCATGCTGTATCAGTCTGGTCCCATGCTGTATCAGTCTGGTCCCATGCTGTATCAGTCTGGTCCCATGCTGTATCAGTCTGGTCCCATGCTGTATCAGTCTGGTCCCATGCTGTATCAGTCTGGTCCCATGCTGTATCAGTCTGGTCCCATGCTGTATCAGTCTGGTCCCATGCTGTATCAGTCTGGTCCCATGCTGTATCAGTCTGGTCCCATGCTGTATCAGTCTGGTCCCATGCTGTATCAGTCTGGTCCCCATGCTCTATCAGTCTGGTCCCATGCTGTATCAGTCTGGTCCCATGCTGTATCAGTCTGGTCCCATGCTGTATCAGTCTGGTCCCATGCTGTATCAGTCTGGTCCCATGTTGTATCAGTCTGGTCCCTTGCTGTATCAGTCTGGTCCCTGCTGTATCAGTCTGGTCCCATGCTGTATCAGTCTGGTCCCATGCTCTATCAGTCTGGTCCCATGCTGTATCAGTCTGGTCCCATGCTGTATCAGTCTGGTCCCATGCTCTATCAGTCTGGTCCCATGCTGTATCAGTCTGGTCCCATGCTGTATCAGTCTGGTCCCCATGCTGTATCAGTCTGGTCCCATGCTGTATCAGTCTGGTCCCATGCTCTATCAGTCTGGTCCCCATGCTGTATCAGTCTGGTCCCATGCTGTATCAGTCTGGTCCCATGCTGTATCAGTCTGGTCCCATGCTGTATCAGTCTGGTCCCATGCTGTATCAGTCTGGTCCCCATGCTGTATCAGTCTGGTCCCATGCTGTATCAGTCTGGTCCCATGCTGTATCAGTCTGGTCCCATGCTGTATCAGTCTGGTCCCATGCTGTATCAGTCTGGTCCCATGCTGTATCAGTCTGGTCCCCATGCTGTATCAGTCTGGTCCCATGCTGTATCAGTCTGGTCCCCATGCTGTATCAGTCTGGTCCCATGCTGTATCAGTCTGGTCCCATGCTGTATCAGTCTGGTCCCATGCTGTATCAGTCTGGTCCCATGCTCTATCAGTCTGGTCCCATGCTGTATCAGTCTGGTCCCATGCTGTATCAGTCTGGTCCCTTGCTGTATCAGTCTGGTCCCATGCTGTATCAGTCTGGTCCCATGCTGTATCAGTCTGGTCCCATGCTGTATCAGTCTGGTCCAAAGCTGTATCAGTCTGGTCCCATGCTGTATCAGTCTGGTCCCATGCTGTATCAGTGTGGTCCCATGCTGTATCAGTCTGATCCCATGCTCTATCAGTCTGGTCCCATGCTGTATCAGTCTGGTCCCTTGCTGTATCAGTCTGGTCCCTTGCTGTATCAGTCTGGTCCCATGCTGTATCAGTCTGGTCCCATGCTGTATCAGTCTGGTCCCATGCTGTATCAGTCTGGTCCCATGCTGTATCAGTCTGGTCCCATGCTGTATCAGTCTGGTCCCATGCTGTATCAGTCTGGTCCCATGCTGTATCAGTCTGGTCCCATGCTGTATCAGTCTGGTCCCATGCTGTATCAGTCTGGTCCTTGCTGTATCAGTCTGGTCCCATTCTGTATCAGTCTGGTCCCATGCTGTATCAGTCTGGTCCCATGCTGTATCAGTCTGGTCCCATGCTGTATCAGTCTGGTCCCATGCTGTATCAGTCTGGTCCCATGCTGTATCAGTCTGGTCCCATGCTGTATCAGTCTGGTCCCATGCTGTATCAGTCTGGTCCCATGCTCTATCAGTCTGGTCCCTTGCTGTATCAGTCTGGTCCCATGCTGTATCAGTCTGGTCCCATGATGTATCAGTCTGGTCCCTTGCTGTATCAGTCTGGTCCCATGCTGTATCAGTCTGGTCCCATGATGTATCAGTCTGGTCCCATGCTGTATCAGTCTGGTCCCATGCTCTATCAGTCTGGTCCCATGCTGTATCAGTCTGGTCCCATGCTGTATCAGTCTGGTCCCATGCTCTATCAGTCTGGTCCCATGCTGTATCAGTCTGGTCCCATGCTGTATCAGTCTGGTCCCATGCTGTATCAGTCTGGTTCCATGCTGTATCAGTCTGGTCCCATGCTGTATCAGTCTGGTCCCATGCTTATCAGTCTGGTCCCATGCTGTATCAGTCCGGTCCCATGCTGTATCAGTCTGGTCCCATGCTCTATCAGTCTGGTCCCATGCTCTATCAGTCTGGTCCCATGCTCTATCAGTCTGGTCCCTTGCTGCATCAGTCTGGTCCCATGCTCTATCAGTCTGGTCCCATGCTCTATCAGTCTGGTCCCTTGCTGTATCAGTCTGGTCCCATGCTGTATCAGTCTGGTCCCATGCTGTATCAGTCTGGTCCCATGCTGTATCAGTCTGGTCCCATGCTGTATCAGTCTGGTCCCATGCTCTATCAGTCTGGTCCCATGCTGTCAGTCTGGTCCCTGTAGACAAGTCTTCTATTCCTTACCAACCATTCTAGTGATGTGCATGATAATGAATGAACACAGGGAGGATTTGGCTAAACACACTGGACCACAGAAGATATGCTTTGAAAAAGGGGGCTTATTCGATCTTGAATAAAGTGAAACACCCCATACAGCTGAATGAATTAATCTTGCCAACTCCTATGGCCATCGCCAACATTGAGTTGGTGAGACAGCACAAACAGTTGCCAACACACAGGTCTACTGATTATATTGACCAGCAGCCCCTCTGGGCCCCCTCCCTTTGTTAGACACAACAAAGGAATCTGTCCTGATGTGTCGTTGATTGATGCTGGACTTCATCCTGGGAGATCACCTTTGAGTCAGTAAAAAAAAAAGAAAAGGTTTTTAACTCAATGCAGTACTCTTGAAAGAGAACAGAGAGATGATCATTGTTGCACAAATCCACTCCAGTTCCAATGTTTCCTAATGTTCCACCTCGGGGAAGCATACGGTTTCTGTTTGACTAATTAGAGATGTTGGTGTTGGAGCAGGACAGGTGATTGTTTTGGTTTCAGGGCTCGACATTAGCACTTGTCCGCTTGCCCGGGGCAAGTAAAAAAATTGTTGGACAAGCATATTATAGATTTAAGTTGTCCAAATGGACAAGTAAAAAATATTGTGCTAAAATCACAAACAATTAGGCTACTCCGATCTGTCGAATCAAAGTGTCCTCCGGATGTAATGTTTTGCTCACTGTCCTCCCAACCTCTGCAGAGCGCATCAGAGGATCATTCATAGTTGGGGAGTTATTTGCCCATTCCTATCACATTTTTGGTCAGCAATGAAATCCTGGAAAATGTATGGTGTGCATCAGAGAGAGAGAGAGAGAGAAAGAGAGAGAGAGAGAGAGAGAGAGAGAGAGAGAGAGAGAGAGAGAGAGAGAGAGAGAGAGAGAGAGAGAGAGAGAGAAGAGAGAGAGAGAGAGAGAGAGAGAGAGAGAGAGAGAGAGAGAGAGAGAGAGAGAGAGAGAGAGAGAGGTGAGAGAGGAGAGAGAGAGAGAGAGAGAGAGAGAGAGAGAGAGAGAGAGAGAGAGAGAGAGAGAGAGAGAGAGAGAGAGAGAGAGAGAGAGAGAAAGAAAGAAAGAAAGAGGAAAGAAAGAAAGAAAGAAAGAAAGAAAGAAAGAAAGAAAGAGAGAGAGAGAGAGAGAGAGAGAGAGAGAGAGGAGAGAGAGAGAGAGTCCCAGCTTGCATGGTCTCCTGTTCAGCTCTCTGTCTCTGGGTCTAATTAGAAGTGATTGTTATGGTTATTCTAAATGCCACACTATTCCCTTTATAATGCACTATAAGGAATAGGGTGCCATTTGTCAGGCACGCTGGGTGTCAGTTTGACTCTGTGATGGTCTGCCAAGTCCCAACAGACCACATAGCAGGTTGAAAAGCAGCACTGCTGTTCCGTCAGGCCCAGCTGTCTGTTTACTGTCTCACATCTCTGTTGAACTGGGGTCAGAAACACGCAACAACATCAACAGCAACATCATCAACAACAACAACAACAGTGCTGGCTGCTTGCCTGCCTATCTGTCTGTCTGTCTGTCTGTCTGACTGCCTGTCTGTCTGTCTTTCTGTCTGCCGCATCTCTCCCTCCCTCCCTCCCTCCCTCCCTCCCTCCCATACTGACTGGGAGAGAGACCACTCACCTAACCCAGTGTCCACTGTTTATCATACTGACTGGGAGAGAGACCACTCACAATTACATTTTAGTCATTTAGCAGACGCTCTTATCCAGAGCGACTTACAGTTAGTGAGTGCATACATAATTTTTTTATTTTTCATACTGGCCCCCCGTGGGAATCCCCAACCAACTCTGTTCTTTCCAAGATATAGACTGAACAGATGACTCCAGGTGAAAGCTATGATCTCTTATTGATGTCACTTGTTAAATCCACTTCAATCAGTGTAGATGAAGGGGAGGAGACAGGTTAAATAATGATTTTTAAGTCTTGAGACAATTGAGACATGGATTGTGTATGTGTGTCGTTCAGAGGGTGAATGTGCAAGACAAAATATTTGATTGCCTTTGAACGGGGTATGGTAGTAGGTGCCAGGCGCACCAGTTTGTGTCAAGAACTGCAACGCTGCTGGGTTTTTCACATATCAAGAATGATCCACCACCCAAAGTTCCTAATGTTTTGTTTGCTCAGTTTATTTTGACACATTGGTTATGGTTACATTATAATGGTTTCCTTTTGACATTTCTTCGATACAAAGGTTAAATTAGACTGATTTCCATAACTTCTAAACCCCTTTAATTAAAAGTGTAATTTCTCTGATCTTGATCGTGTTTGTTTCCTGCTGTGATTCAGCATTGCTTACTAGTCTGCTGAGTCATCACTTCTAGATGCTAGGTCCATCCCTTAAATCTCTCTCTGTTCTCTCTCTCTCTCCTGTTCTCTCTCTCTCTTGTCTTTCCCCTCCTGTTCTCTCTCTCTCTGTTCTCTCTCCTGTTCTCTCTCTCTCTGTTTCTCTCTCCTGTTCTCTGTCTCTCTGTCTCTCTCTCTCCTGTTCTCTCTCTCTCCTGTTCTCTCTCCTGTTCTCTGTCTCTCTCTCCTGTTCTCTGTCTCTCTGTCTCTCTCTCCTGTTCTCTCTCTCTCCTGTTCTCTCTCCTGTTCTCTGTCTCTCTCTCCTGTTCTCTCTCTCTCTGTCTTTCCCTCCTGTTCTCTCTCTCTCTGTCTCTCTCTCCTGTTCTCTCTCTCTCTGTTTTCTCTCTCTGTTTCTCTCTCTGTCTCTCTCTCTCCTGTTCTCTCTCTCTCTGTCTTTCTCTCTGTTCTCTCTCTCTCTCTCTCCCGTTTCTCTCTCTCTGCTCTCTCTCTCCTGTTCTCTCTCTCTCTGTCTCTCCCTCCTGTTCTCTTTCTCTCTGTCTCTCTCTCTCCTTTTCTCTCTCCATCACTCTCTCTAACTCTCTCTCTTCACCCCCCTCTCTCTGTCTCTCTCCTTTTCTCTCGCTCTCTTCCTCTCCCTCTCCTCTCTTTTCCTCTCCCTCAATCTCTCTCTCTCTCTTTCTTCACCTCCCCCATCTCCCTCTCCATCTCCCCCTGATCTCCCCCCTCTCTTTACTCCCTCTCTCCTCATTTAACACATCCAACCCACATTCTTCTGCAGTGTTTCTAGTGAAAGTGCTGCTGATTAAGCGATGGTTAGTCTC
>NW_025533618.1:77500-95000 GCF_020615455.1 Coregonus clupeaformis
TGAGAGATTATCTAACCTTAGTAAATGGACTGGCTGTGTAGACTGGCTGTGAGATGAGAGATTATCTAACCTTAGTAAATGGACTGGCTGTGAGATGAGAGATTATCTAACCTTAGTAAATGGACTGGCTGTGAGATGAGAGATTATCTAACCTTAGTAAATGGACTGGCTGTGAGATGAGAGATTATCTAACCTTAGTAAATGGACTGGCTGTGAGATGAGAGATTATCTAACCTTAGTAAATGGACTGGCTGTGAGATGAGAGATTATCTAACCTTAGTAAATGGACTGGCTGTGTGGACTGGCTGTGAGATGAGAGATTATCTAACCTTAGTAAATGGACTGGCTGTGTGGACTGGCTGTGAGATGAGTGTGAGAAACTGCAGCTGTAGTCAGTAACCTAAACCTAGCAAGTAGACTGACGAGGAAAATAGTAATACTGAAGGGAAAAGTTCTGATAAGTGAAGTCTTAAATTCTTAAAAGTTCTCTGGTCTCATGAGAATGATGGCGCCCCCAGGCCCAGCCTAACAAGTGGACTGGCAGACTGTGACAGTGTGATAAAGCCTTAGACACAGAATATACCTTCAAAGGTATATATGTAGCTACATTCAGATGGAAGGCTTTAATAAGGCTGTTAATTAATATTTTAATATATGATTACTGAAATAGAACAATATGGTAAGAGAGTCCACGGGAGTGGAGGTTCAGAGACGCCTGTCCTCATTGCAGTGAGCCAGTGAGCCAGAGGCAGAGAGACAGTGAGAGGCAACGAGAATGCTAATGCCTCACACACACACACACACACACGCACACACTCACACACACACACACACACACATACACACACACACACACACACACACACACACACACACACACACACACACACACACACACACACACACACACACACACACACACACATACACATACACATACACACACACACACACACACACACATATATACACACACACACACACACACACACACTAGCTCTACCTCAGGTGTGTTTGTGTCTGCTCTCTGTGACGTGGCCAACGGGCTCAGCAGAGGAAAGGCTGGAGCTGATAGAGACAGGTGGCTGTGAAAAGAAGACGGCTTTAATAAAGAGAGACTGCATAGAGATATAATCTGCATCCCAAAATGGCACCCTATTCCCTATATAGTGCACTACTTTTGACCAGAGCCCTATAGGCCCTGATCAAAAGTAGTGCACTATAAAATAGAAAAGGGATCCATTTGGGACAGAGCCATAGCGTTCTCCTGGGTGACATTGCATCTGATCAGAGCAGGAGGAGGACACTGCCTCTGTCCCTTCAGCCACAGATAGTCCTGGCCTGGCTGGCCTGCTGGCTGGGAACCGAAATAGAAATTGAATAAAATGTGGGACTTTATACCACAGAAAGGTAATAACATGGCTGGAGTCACATTAGACGGGTGTCTGGTCACTGTAGTGTCAGATTACACATACTGATGATGAGGGCTGGACGTGTTAGGATTGGTTCACCATCACTGTGGGCATACATGAGATAGTTGTACACGTTATCCCTGAGGTTGGAATGAAAACATATAGGAATGTACTGTAGCCTCTATAGCTCGTTACCAAGGCTGTGAGTCGTCATGTGTTCAATTATAGCTGTTATAGAACGTCCTACCTCCTACACTGACATTCAGACTGAAGTGTTTGTTCGAGATTTTATTGAATCCCCGTGGGGGGACAAAAGTATTGAAATTCCCTCTTAATCTCCAGCTGATTGAACAACGGAGTGTTCTGAGTTTAGTTTCAGTGCAGACGAAGTCAGAGTGTTATCAGCACTCCACACTGTAATCCCTAGCACCATATGGCCCAATGCAACCACAACTCACAAGTCCCATATCTAGAGTCTATACCTAGTAGTGGAGTTGAATAGCTGAAATAGCATTATCAGTTCACAAAATGTTGTTAATGTAGCTGTGCTATTTCATAAACATTGTTGTCATAGAGTTATACTGCCATATCTATTAAACATTGTTGTAATAGAGTTATACTGCCATATATATTAAACATAGTTGTAATAGAGTTATACTGCCATATTTATTAAACATTGTTGTAATAGAGTTATACTGCCATATCTATTAAATATTGTTGTAATAGAGTTATACTGCCATATCTATTAAACATTGTTGTAATAGAGTTATACTGCCATACATATTAAACATAGTTGTAATAGAGTTATACTGCCATATATATTAAACATTGTTGTAATAGAGTTATACTGCCATATCTATTAAACATTGTTGTAATAGAGTTATACTGCCATATATATTAAACATAGTTGTAATAGAGTTATACTGCCATATCTATTAAACATTAATGTAATAGAGTTATACTGCCATATATATTAAACATAGTTGTAATAGAGCTATACTGCCATATCTAGTAAACATTTTTTAATATAGTTATACTGCCATATCTATTAAACATTGTTGTAATAGAGTTATACTGCCATATATATTAAACATAGTTGTAATAGAGTTATACTGCCATATCTATTAAACATTGTTGTAATAGAGTTATACTGCCATATATATTAAACATAGTTGTAATAGAGCTATACTGCCATATCTAGTAAACATTTTTTTATATAGTTATACTGCCATATCTATTAAACATTGTTGTAATAGAGTTATACTGCCATATCTATTAAACATTGTTGTAATATAGTTATACTGCCATATATATTAAACATTGTTGTAATATAGTTATACTGCCATATATATTAAACATTGTTGTAATAGAGTTATACTGCCATACATATTAAACATTGTTGTAATATAGTTATACTGCCATATATATTAAACATTGTTGTAATAGAGTTATACTGCCATATATATTAAATATTGTTGTAATAGAGTTATACTGCCATATCTATTAAACATTGTTGTAATAGAGTTATACTGCCATATATATTAAACATTGTTGTAATACAGTTATACTGCCATATCTATTAAAGATTGTTGTAATAGAGTTATACTGCCATATCTATTAAACATGGTTGTAATAGAGTTATACTGCCATATATATTAAATATTGTTGTAATAGAGTTATACTGCCATATCTATTAAATATTGTTGTAATAGAGTTATACTGCCATATCTATTAAATATTGTTGTAATAGAGTTATACTGCCATATTATTAAACATGGTTGTAATAGAGTTATACTGCCATATATATTAAATATTGTTGTAATAGAGTTATACTGCCATATATATTAAACATGGTTGTAATAGAGTTATACTGCCATATTAAATATTGTTGTAATAGAGCTATACTGCCATATCTATTAAATATTGTTGTAATAGAGTTATACTGCCATATCTATTAAACATTGTTGTAATAGAGTTATACTGCCATATATATTAAACATAGTTGTAATAGAGTTATACTGCCATATCTATTAAACATTAATGTAATAGAGTTATACTGCCATATATATTAAACATAGTTGTAATAGAGCTATACTGCCATATCTAGTAAACATTTTTTAATATAGTTATACTGCCATATCTATTAAACATTGTTGTAATAGAGTTATACTGCCATATCTATTAAACATTGTTGTAATAGAGTTATACTGCCATATCTATTAAACATTGTTGTAATAGAGTTATACTGCTATATATATTCAACATAGTTGTAATAGAGTTATACTGCCATATCTATTAAACATTAATGTAATAGAGTTATACTGCCATATATATTAAACATAGTTGTAATAGAGCTATACTGCCATATCTAGTAAACATTTTTTAATATAGTTATACTGCCATATCTATTAAACATTGTTGTAATAGAGTTATACTGCCATATCTATTAAACATTGTTGTAATATAGTTATACTGCCATATATATTAAACATTGTTGTAATATAGTTATACTGCCATATATATTAAACATTGTTGTAATAGAGTTATACTGCCATACATATTAAACATTGTTGTAATATAGTTATACTGCCATATATATTAAACATTGTTGTAATAGAGTTATACTGCCATATCTATTAAACATTGTTGTAATAGAGTTATACTGCCATATATATTAAACATAGTTGTAATAGAGTTATACTGCCATATCTATTAAACATTAATGTAATAGAGTTATACTGCCATATATATTAAACATAGTTGTAATAGAGCTATACTGCCATATCTAGTAAACATTTTTTTATATAGTTATACTGCCATATCTATTAAACATTGTTGTAATAGAGTTATACTGCCATATCTATTAAACATTGTTGTAATATAGTTATACTGCCATATATATTAAACATTGTTGTAATAGAGTTATACTGCCATATCTATTAAACATTGTTGTAATAGAGTTATACTGCCATATATATTAAACATTGTTGTAATAGAGTTATACTGCCATATCTATTAAAGATTGTTGTAATAGAGTTATACTGCCATATCTATTAAACATGGTTGTAATAGAGTTATACTGCCATATATATTAAATATTGTTGTAATAGAGTTATACTGCCATATCTATTAAATATTGTTGTAATAGAGTTATACTGCCATATCTATTAAATATTGTTGTAATAGAGTTATACTGCCATATATATTAAACATGGTTGTAATAGAGTTACACTGCCATATATATTAAATATTGTTGTAATAGAGTTATACTGCCATATATATTAAACATGGTTGTAATAGAGTTATACTGCCATATTAAATATTGTTGTAATAGAGCTATACTGCCATATCTATTAAATATTGTTGTAATAGAGTTATACTGCCATATCTATTAAATATCGTTGTAATAGTTATACTGCCATATATATTAAACATGGTTTTAATAGAGTTATACTGCCATATCTATTAAATATTGTTGTAATAGAGTTATACTGCCATATCTATTAAACATGGTTGTAATAGAGTTATACTGCCATATATATTAAATATTGTTGTAATAGAGCTATACTGCCATATCTATTAAATATTGTTGTAATAGAGTTATACTGCCATATCTATTAAATATTGTTGTAATAGAGTTATACTGCCATATATATTACATATTGTTGTAATAGAGTTATACTGCCATATCTATTAAATATTGTTGTAATAGAGTTATACTGCCATATCTATTAAATATTGTTGTAATAGAGCTATACTGCCATATCTATTAAACATGGTTGTAATAGAGTTATACTGCCATATCTATTAAATATTGTTGTAATAGAGTTATACTGCCATATCTATTAAACATGGTTGTAATAGAGTTATACTGCCATATATATTAAACATAGTTGTAATAGAGCTATACTGCCATATCTAGTAAACATTTTTTAATATAGTTATACTGCCATATCTATTAAACATTGTTGTAATAGAGTTATACTGCCATATCTATTAAACATTGTTGTAATATAGTTATACTGCCATATATATTAAACATTGTTGTAATATAGTTATACTGCCATATCTATTAAACATTGTTGTAATAGAGTTATACTGCCATACATATTAAACATTGTTGTAATATAGTTATACTGCCATATATATTAAACATTGTTGTAATAGAGTTATACTGCCATATATATTAAACATGGTTGTAATAGAGTTATACTGCCATATATATTAAATATTGTTGTAATAGAGCTATACTGCCATATCTATTAAACATGGTTGTAATAGAGTTATACTGCCATATCTATTAAATATTGTTGTAATAGAGTTATACTGCCATATATATTAAACATGGTTGTAATAGAGTTATACTGCCATATCTATTAAATATTGTTGTAATAGAGTTATACTGCCATATCTATTAAACATGGTTGTAATAGAGTTATACTGCCATATATATTAAATATTGTTGTAATAGAGCTATACTGCCATATCTATTAAATATTGTTGTAATAGAGTTATACTGCCATATCTATTAAATATTGTTGTAATAGAGTTATACTGCCATATATATTAAATATTGTTGTAATAGAGTTATACTGCCATATATATTAAATATTGTTGTAATAGAGTTATACTGCCATATCTATTAAATATTGTTGTAATAGAGTTATACTGCCATATATATTAAACATTGTTGTAATAGAGTTATACTGCCATATATATTAAATATTGTTGTAATATAGTTATACTGCCATATCTATTAAATATTGTTGTAATAGAGTTATACTGCCATATCTATTAAACATGGTTGTAATAGAGTTATACTGCCATATATATTAAATATTGTTGTAATAGAGCTATACTGCCATATCTATTAAACATGGTTGTAATAGAGTTATACTGCCATATCTATTAAATATTGTTGTAATAGAGTTATACTGCCATATCTATTAAACATGGTTGTAATAGAGTTATACTGCCATATCTATTAAACATGGTTGTAATAGAGTTATACTGCCATATCTATTAAATATTGTTGTAATAGAGTTATACTGCCATATCTATTAAACATGGTGGTAATAGAGTTATACTGCCATATATATTAAATATTGTTGTAATAGAGCTATACTGCCATATCTATTAAACATGGTTGTAATAGAGTTATACTGCCATATCTATTAAATATTGTTGTAATAGAGTTATACTGCCATATCTATTTAACATGGTTGTAATAGAGTTATACTGCCATATCTATTAAACATGGTTGTAATAGAGTTATACTGCCATATCTATTAAATATTGTTGTAATAGAGTTATACTGCCATATCTATTAAACATGGTTGTAATAGAGTTATACTGCCATATATATTAAATATTGTTGTAATAGAGCTATACTGCCATATCTATTAAACATGGTTGTAATAGAGTTATACTGCCATATCTATTAAATATTGTTGTAATAGAGTTATACTGCCATATCTATTAAACATTGTTGTAATAGAGTTATACTGCCATATATATTAAACATAGTTGTAATAGAGTTATACTGCCATATCTATTAAACATTGCTGTAATAGAGTTATACTGCCATATATATTAAACATAGTTGTAATAGAGCTATACTGCCATATCTAGTAAACATTTTTTAATATAGTTATACTGCCATATCTATTAAACATTGTTGTAATATAGTTATACTGCCATATCTATTAAACATTGTTGTAATAGAGTTATACTGCCATATATATTAAACATTGTTGTAATAGAGTTATACTGCCATATCTATTAAACATTGTTGTAATAGAGTTATACTGCCATATATATTAAACATTGTTGTAATAGAGTTATACTGCCATATCTACTATGATCCTCTCTTTTTGATCTGAACAAAACTTGCTACTGGACAATGGCAGCCATCCAGGGAATATCAGAAATTGTCATATATATTAAACATTGTTGTAATATAGTTATACTGCCATATATATTAAACATTGTTGTAATAGAGTTATACTGCCATATATATTAAACATTGTTGTAATAGAGTTATACTGCCATATCTACTATGATCCTCTCTTTTTGATCTGAACAAAACTTGCTACTGGACAATGGCAGCCATCCAGGGAATATCAGAAATTGTCTGAGTCCCAAATGGCACCCTGTTCCCCATGTAGTGCACTACTTTTGACCAGAGGCTATGGGCACTATAAACGGAATCGGGTGCCATTTGGAATGCACACATTGTGCTTCTTGTTTGTTTGACACCTCATCAGAGAGAAATCTTATTGAATAACTATTCAGAATACTTCTTGTGTGTCCTCAGTTTTTGTTGATTGTCCTTGTAGTTATTGGAGGGAAGGAGGAAGGAGGGAGGGAAGGAGGGAGGGAGAGAAGGGGGGGAGGATGAAGGAGGGAGAGACTGTTATTGTTTTTGTTAGAAATTGACTGGGTCATTGGTTCAGGATCAGTTTTTGGGGAGCTGCCGAACCTGGTTAATATTTGATTGAATATCCTTGTGCGTGTGTGTTTGTGTGTGTGTCTGTGTGTGTGTGTGTCTGTGTATGTGTGAGTGTGTGTGTGAGTGTGTGTGTGGAACTATGACTGCAGCCCTAGCAGGGCGAGCCTGTGGGATTGGGATCACTGTAGTAGTAGGGACTGTTGTCTGGAGGGCATCTCTAAGGGGTGAGTACAAACCAAATGGAAGCTGGGAACGTGTTACTCTGATCAGTGATTGTGTTTCTTTCAGCAAATGTCCAGTACAATCCACTTTATAATGATTGTGATATTTTTTATTTTTTATTTGTATTTTTTGTCATTTTAGCAGACGCTCTTATCCAGAGCGACTTACAGTTAGTGAGTGCGTACATTTTTCATACTGGCCCCCCGTGGGAATCGAACCCACAACCCTGGCGTTGCAAGCACCACGCTCTACCAACTGTGCGACAGGAGGCCTTGAACTGTACGTCTCAAGCCCTGATAACATATTTATTGATTTGGACGAGAGGTAAAGTTTTTCCCTATTCTGTTTGTCTGTTGCAAGCTGAAGGGAAGAAAACATGTGGTAATGTAGTTTATAGGACCGAACTGCAAGTTCTCTCCATTGAAATATTGAATGAAATACCCACCCGGATGTAGCTATTCCAACACCAACAAATCACTTCTGATGTACTGTGCTAATATTGTTCCACTGTGAATTGAACTGGAACCAAAATATCCTCCTCCAATATCTAAAGTCTGTAAAATCTTTTAACCCTAATGGATTGTATTTATATAGCTGTGGAGCTAACTACGTGTCTACGGCCTCCAAAACAAATCACTCCGTCCATCCATTAATGAGACCATTAAGATCTGATAGATGACTCCGTAATGACCTCTTTCCTTAAAACTCCACACACCTCCAGCGATATACACACACACACACACACACACACACACACACACACACGCACGGACACTCACACACACACACACACACACACACACGCACACACACACGCACGCACGCGCGCACACACACACACACACACACACACAGGAGTTGATAGGGGGATAGGGTGGATAGTTGACAGTTGAGATAGAGGGCGATGGATTCTTCTCCACATCCATCAGTAGCACTGTGTCTGGGGAGGACAGAGAAACCTGTAGAGGCTCTTATATTTATAGCCCACTTCATTTCTAACGTCATCATTTATTTAGTCTCTCTCCCTGATCATGAATTTGTCTCTGACAGCTAACCACAGCCCAGCGCAGGGTTTAACCAGCCTTTAGCAGAGTTTGGGAACCGAACGAGCGGCTAGACAGAGTGCATCCCAAAAGCCCTGTGGACCCTGGCCCAATGTAGTGCATTACAAAGGAAAAAAGGTGGGACGCAGACCATAGCAACGTGACAGGAACACTATATCTACATCTATGATGGACTGATGAGACTACAGAGAGAGAGAGGAGTCTGATGAGACTACAGAGAGAGAGAGAGGAGTCTGATGAGACTACAGAGAGAGAGAGGAGTCTGATGAGACTACAGAGAGAGAGGAGTCTGATGAGACTACAGAGAGAGAGAGGAGTGATGAGGCTACAGAGAGAGAGAGGAGTCTGATGAGACTACAGAGAGAGAGGAGTCTGATGAGACTACAGAGAGAGAGGAGTCTGATGAGACTACAGAGAGAGAGGAGTCTGATGAGACTACAGAGAGAGAGGAGTCTGATGAGACTACAGAGAGAGAGAGGAGTCTGATGAGACTACAGAGAGAGAGAGAGCGAGAGGAGTCCTGTCTCAGCCTCCAGTATTTATGCTGCAGTAGTTTATGTGTCGGGGGGCTGGGGTTAGTTGGTTATACCTGGAGTACTTCTCCTGTCTTATCCAGTGTCCTGTGTGAATTTAAGTATGCTCTCTCTAATTCTCTCGTTCTCTCTTTCTCTCTGAGAACCTGAGCCCTAGGACCATACGTCAGGACTACCGGGCATGATGACACCTTGCTGTCCCCAGTCCGCCTGGCCTTGCTGCTATTCCAGTTTCAACTGTTCTGCCTGCGGCTACGAAACCCCTACCTGTCCCAGACCTGCTGTTTTCAACTCTTTAATGATCGGCTATGAAAAGCCAACTGAGAGACCTGAGCCCTAGGACCATACGTCGGGACTACCGGCCGTGGTGACTCCTTGCTGTCCCCAGTCCGCCTGGCCTTGCTGCTATTCCAGTTTCAACTGTTCTGCCTGCGGTTATGGAACCCCTACCTGTCCCAGACCTGCTGTTTTCAACTCTTAATGATCGGCTATGAAAAGCCAACTGAGATTTATTCCTGATTATTATTTGACCATGCTTGTCACTTATGAACATTTTTGAACATCTTGGCATGGTTCTGTTATAATCTCCACCCGGCACAGCCAGAAGAGGACTGGCCACCCCTCATAGCCTGGTTCCTCTCTAGGTTTCTTCCTAGGCTTTCGCCTTTCTAGGGAGTTTTTCCTAGCCACCGTGCTTCTACACCTGCATTACTAGCTGTTTGGGGTTTTAGGCTGGGTTTCTGTACAGCACTTCGAGATATTAGCTGATGTAAGAAGGGCTATATAAAATAAAATTGATTGATTGATTGAGTCTGATGAGACTACAGAGAGAGAGGAGTCTGATGAGACTACAGAGAGAGAGAGGAGTGATGAGGCTACAGAGAGAGAGAGGAGTCTGATGAGACTACAGAGAGAGAGGAGTCTGATGAGACTACAGAGAGAGAGGAGTCTGATGAGACTACAGAGAGAGAGGAGTCTGATGAGACTACAGAGAGAGAGGAGTCTGATGAGACTACAGAGAGAGAGGAGTCTGATGAGACTACGAGGAGAGGAGGATGAGTACAGAGAGAGAGAGAGGAGTCTGATGAGGCTACAGAGAGAGAGAGGAGTCTGATGAGACTACAGAGAGAGAGGAGTCTGATGAGACTACAGAGAGAGAGGAGTCTGATGAGGCTACAGAGAGAGAGAGAGGAGTCTGATGAGACTACAGAGAGAGAGGTGTCTGATGAGACTACAGAGAGAGAGGAGTCTGATGAGACTACAGAGAGAGAGAGGAGTCTGATGAGACTACAGAGAGAGAGAGAGCGAGAGGAGTCTGATGAGACTACAGAGAGAGAGGAGTCTGATGAGACTACAGAGAGAGAGAGGAGTGATGAGGCTACAGAGAGAGAGAGGAGTCTGATGAGACTACAGAGAGAGAGGAGTCTGATGAGACTACAGAGAGAGAGGAGTCTGATGAGACTACAGAGAGAGAGGAGTCTGATGAGACTACAGAGAGAGAGGAGTCTGATGAGACTACAGAGAGAGAGGAGTCTGATGAGACTACAGAGAGAGAGAGAGGAGTCTGATGAGGCTACAGAGAGAGAGAGGAGTCTGATGAGACTACAGAGAGAGAGGAGTCTGATGAGACTACAGAGAGAGAGGAGTCTGATGAGGCTACAGAGAGAGAGAGAGGAGTCTGATGAGACTACAGAGAGAGAGGTGTCTGATGAGACTACAGAGAGAGAGGAGTCTGATGAGACTACAGAGAGAGAGAGAGGAGTCTGATGAGGCTACAGAGAGAGAGAGAGAGGAGTCTGATGAGGCTACAGAGAGAGAGAGGAGTCTGATGAGACTACAGAGAGAGAGAGGAGTCTGATGAGACTACAGAGAGAGAGAGAGGAGTCTGATGAGACTACAGAGAGAGAGAGAGGAGTCTGATGAGGCTACAGAGAGAGAGAGGAGTCTGATGAGACTACAGAGAGAGAGGAGTCTGATGAGACTACAGAGAGAGAGAGGAGTGATGAGACTACAGAGAGAGAGAGGAGTCTGATGAGGCTACAGAGAGAGAGAGGAGTCTGATGAGACTACAGAGAGAGAGAGGAGTCTGATGAGACTACAGAGAGAGAGAGAGAGCGAGAGGAGTCTGATGAGACTACAGAGAGAGAGAGAGAGGAGTCTGATGAGGCTACAGAGAGAGAGAGGAGTGATGAGGCTACAGAGAGAGAGGAGTCTGATGAGACTACAGAGAGAGAGGAGTCTGATGAGACTACAGAGAGAGAGAGGAGTCTGATGAGACTACAGAGAGAGAGAGAGCGAGAGGAGTCTGATGAGACTACAGAGAGAGAGAGAGGAGTCTGATGAGACTACAGAGAGAGAGAGGAGTCTGATGAGACTACAGAGAGAGAGAGAGCGAGAGGAGTCTGATGAGACTACAGAGAGAGAGAGAGAGGAGTCTGATGAGGCTACAGAGAGAGAGAGGAGACTGATGAGACTACAGAGAGAGAGAGGAGACTGATGAGGCTACAGAGAGAGAGAGGAGTGATGAGGCTACAGAGAGAGAGGAGTCTGATGAGACTACAGAGAGAGAGAGGAGTCTGATGAGACTACAGAGAGAGAGGAGTCTGATGAGACTACAGAGAGAGAGAGGAGTCTGATGAGACTACAGAGAGAGAGAGAGCGAGAGGAGTCTGATGAGACTACAGAGAGAGAGAGAGAGGAGTCTGATGAGGCTACAGAGAGAGAGAGGAGACTGATGAGATTACAGAGAGAGAGAGAGGAGACTGATGAGGCTACAGAGAGAGAGAGGAGTGATGAGGCTACAGAGAGAGAGAGGAGTGATGAGGCTACAGAGAGAGAGGAGACTGATGAGGCTACAGAGAGAGAGAGAGAGGAGTCTGATGAGACTACAGAGAGAGAGAGGAGTCTGATGAGACTACAGAGAGAGAGAGGAGTCTGATGAGACTACAGAGAGAGAGAGGAGACTGATGAGATTACAGAGAGAGAGAGGAGACTGATGAGGCTACAGAGAGAGAGAGAGGAGACTGATGAGGCTACAGATAGAGAGAGATGAGTCTGATTAGACTACAGAGAGAGAGAGGAGTCTGGTGAGACTACAGAGAGAGAGAGGAGTCTGATGAGGCTACAGAGAGAGAGAGAGAGAGAGAGGAGACTGATGAGACTACAGAGAGAGAGGAGACTGATGAGGCTACAGATAGAGAGAGGAGTCTGATGAGGCTACAGAGAGAGAGGAGTCTGATGAGACTACAGAGAGAGAGAGGAGACTGATGAGGCTACAGAGAGAGAGGAGACTGATGAGGCTACAGAGAGAGAGAGGAGACTGATGAGGCTACAGAGAGAGAGAGGGGAGACTGATGAGATTACAGAGAGAGAGAGGAGACTGATGAGGCTACAGATAGAGAGAGAGGAGACTGATGAGGCTACAGAGAGAGAGGAGACTGATGAGGCTACAGAGAGAGAGAGGAGACTGATGAGGCTACAGAGAGAGAGAGGGGAGACTGATGAGATTACAGAGAGAGAGAGGAGACTGATGAGGCTACAGATAGAGAGAGATGAGTCTGATGAGGCTACAGAGAGAGAGAGGAGTCTGATGAGGCTACAGAGAGAGAGATGAGTCTGATGAGGCTACAGAGAGAGAGAGAGAGAGAGGAGTCTGATGAGGCTACAGAGAGAGAGGAGTGATGAGGCTACAGAGAGAGAGAGAGGAGTCTGATGAGGCTACAGAGAGAGAGAGGAGTCTGATGAGGCTACAGAGAGAGAGAGAGGAGACTGATGAGACTACAGAGAGAGAGGAGACTGATGAGGCTACAGAGAGAGAGAGGAGTCTGAGGCTACAGAGAGAGAGAGAGGAGACTGATGAGACTACAGAGAGAGAGGAGACTGATGAGGCTACATATAGAGAGAGGAGACTGATGAGGCTACAGAGAGAGAGAGAGGAGACTGATGATACTACAGAGAGAGAGAGGAGTCTGATGAGGCTACAGAGAGAGAGAGGAGTCTGATGAGGCTACAGAGAGAGAGAGAGGAGACTGATGAGACTACAGAGAGAGAGAGGAGTCTGATGAGGCTACAGAGAGAGAGAGGAGTCTGAGGCTACAGAGAGAGAGAGAGGAGACTGATGAGACTACAGAGAGAGAGGAGACTGATGAGGCTACAGATAGAGAGAGGAGACTGATGAGGCTACAGAGAGAGAGGGAGACTGATGAGACTACAGAGAGAGAGAGGAGTCTGATGAGACTACAGAGAGAGAGGAGACTGATGAGGCTACAGAGAGAGAGAGGAGTCTGATGAGACTACAGAGAGAGAGAGGAGACTGATGAGGCTACAGAGAGAGAGAGGAGACTGATGAGGCTACGAAACTAAAGAGAGGCTGTGGACCAGAGGAGACTGATGAGGCTACAGAGAGAGAGAGGAGACTGATGAGGCTACACGGAGAGAGAGAGGAGACTGATGAGGCTACACGGAGAGAGAGAGGAGACTGATGAGGCTACACGGAGAGAGAGAGGAGACTGATGAGACTACAGAGAGAGAGAGAGAGGAGACTGATGAGGCTACAGAGAGAGAGAGAGAGGAGTCTGATGAGACTACAGAGAGAGAGAGAAGACTGATGAGACTACAGAGAGAGAGAGGTCTGAGAGAGAATATAGATGGATGGATTAATAGATACAGCTTCTTCTGGGGACCCTGGGGACCCTGTGGGTCTCAGTCATCCCAAATTGCTACTATCCAATCAAATCCACATTCACACCCCTGGTTAGCCACATTTGGCTTAAAAAGACAAACGTACCACAATATCTGCCAATTAATTTCCAGCAATATTTCCCCAGCATGTCTGTTTGGTGTGCACATTTGTTGATCATTCACTTCGTGTAGCCAGTTAGCGATCATGATAACTGTCTTCTGGGTAGACAGACAGAAAGACTTTCCCCAAAACTTTCTCAATTAAATGTTAACTGCAAAGTAGGCTTACCTGCCAAAATTATATCATGATTACTTGTAACAATCGGGTGGGCTTTTGTTTTGCAAACTCTGTCATGACATATGCAGAAGCAAAAACATCGCTAGACCAGCACATTCCTCTCTCGCAAAATGCACAATTAAAAGGGCATTAAACAAAAAAATCGAAACGTTTTATTTTTACTCTCAAGAATGTTATTCTGATGTGATTTAAGCATTGACATGGGACTCAGAACATCCAATTTCATTGTTTCTCTATGAATAAATGTAATTGTGAGAGTGAAAAACTAAAAAACAAAAAAAACAAAAAACAAGAACAAATAAAACCAAGAAAATTGAATTCGGGAAAATGCAAAGGGAGTGCTTATTTAAAAGTAGCTCTCATGCTAGAAAAGGTTGGAGATATTTTGTGTGTATGTACTGATATGACGTTTTTAAATCTATGTAGTTCTGTCCTTGAGCTGTTCTTGTCTATTAATGTTCTGTATTGTGTCACGTTTCATGTTCTGTGTGGACCCCAGGAAGAGTAGCTGCTGCTTTCGCAAACAGCTAATGGGGATCCTAATAAAATAGTAATACATTCATCTGCTCATGGTGAGGAATGGGTTACGGCCCAAATAGCACGCCTATTCCCTATATATAGTGCACTAATTTTGAGCAGGGCCCATTAGGGCTGGTCAAAAGTAATACACTATACAGGGAACAGGGAGCCAATTGGGACGTACCCATGGAGGCCGGGTCAAGGCGAGGGTGCAGGCATGATTTTAGCTGATTGGGTGATTTTCGTGATGGTCGTTTATCCTGCCGTTCTGTGTACAAGGACTCATTAACACAGAGGTTAATTAGAATCATCGTTTAGATGTAGATTCCCCCCCTCTTCATTTTCCCTCCTTCTGTTAAGCCTCCATGTCTCAAGTGTTCTAAACCAAACCGTTGAATGGATACAGAGTAAAAACAATTCTTCGGTTTATCTGATGAATAGAAAGGGTTTTATCTATTGTAAACACACTTCAAAGTGACTAAATACATTTCAGGTTGAACGGGTTCAGTGTTTCGGCATCTGGGGCAATCAGTTTTGATCATATTTCTAACATATATCAGGTTCCTGCTACTTCACTCTGTAAATATTTAAGTACGAAATGCATTGACTGAATGCATTGACTGAGAACGGGGCCCCGTGTAGCTCAGTTGGTAGAGCATGGCCCTTGCAACGCCAGGGTTGTGGGTTCGTTTCCCACGGGGGGGCCAGTATGAAAATGTATGCACTCACTAACTGTAAGTCGCTCTGGATAAGAGCGTCTGCTAAATGACTCAAATGTAAATGTAAACAGCAATCCTTTACCACACCTTACTGTGGGGTGTTAACTATGTTTTTATGGGGTTACACTGGAGCCAGAGAATTAGGGGATGTAGCTTTGTAACTGTAGAAGTGCAAACGATGCATTTCAAGGGTGTGTGTTCGTGTGTGTGTGTGTGTGTGTGTGTGTGTTTGTGTGTGTGTGTGTGTGTGTGTTTGTGTGTGTGTGTGTGTTTGTGTGTGTGTGTGTGTGTGTGTGTGTGTGTGTGTGTGTGTGTGTGTGTGTGTGTGTGTGTGTGTGTGTGTGTGCGTATGTTTGTGTGTGTGTGTGTGTGTGTTTGTGTGTGTGTGTGTGTGTTTGTGTGTGTGTGTGTGTGTGTGTGTGTGTGTGTGTGTGTGTGTGTGTGTGTGTGTGTGCGTGTGTGTGTGCGTATGTTTGTGTGTGTGTGTGTGTGTGTGTGTTTGTGTGTGTGTGTGTGTGTGTGTGTGCGGATGTGTCTATTCAGGGTGTCCATGTATATGTCTAAATCTCTTCCTCCGCCTGTCTGCTTACTGGTCTGGGTCTGTGTCTGGTCTGTGTCTGGTCTGTGTCTGGTCTGTGTCTGGTCTGTGTCTATGTCTGATCTGTGTCTGGTCTGGTCTGTGTCTGTGTCTGTGTCTGTGTCTGTGTCTGTGTCTGTGTCTGTGTCTGGTCTGTGTCTGGTCTGGGTCTGGGTCTGTGTCTGGTCTGGGTCTGTGTCTGTGTCTGTGTCTGGTCTGTGTCTGGTCTGTGTCTGTGTCTGATCTGTGTCTGGTATGTGTCTGTGTCTGGTCTGTGTCTGTGTCTGAGTCTATGTCTGATCTGTGTCTGTGTCTGGTCTGTGTCTGTGTCTGTGTCTGTGTCTGTGTCTGGTCTGTGTCTGGTCTGGGTCTGTGTCTGGTCTGTGTCTGTGTCTGGTCTGTGTCTGTGTCTGAGTCTATGTCTGATCTGTGTCTGTGTCTGGTCTGTGTCTGTGTCTGGGTCTGTGTCTGTGTCTGTGTCTGGTCTGTGTCTGGTCTGTGTCTGGTCTGTGTCTGGTCTGTGTCTGTGTCTGGTCTGAGTCTATGTCTGATCTGTGTCTGGTCTGGTCTGTGTCTGTGTCTGTGTCTGGGTCTGTGTCTGTGTCTGGTCTGTGTCTGTGTCTGGTCTGTGTCTGTGTCTGGTCTGTGTCTGGTCTGTGTCTGTGTCTGTGTCTGGTCTGTGTCTGGTCTGTGTCTGTGTCTGTGTCTGGTCTGTGTCTGGTCTGTGTCTGGTCTGTGTCTGGTCTGTGTCTGTGTCTGGTCTGAGTCTATGTCTGATCTGTGTCTGTGTCTGGTCTGTGTCTGTGTCTGTGTCTGTGTCTGTGTCTGTGTCTGTGTCTGGTCTGTGTCTGGTCTGGGTCTGGGTCTGTGTCTGTGTCTGGTCTGTGTCTGAGTCTGGTCTGTATCTGTGTCTGGTCTGTGTCTGGTCTGGTCTGTGTCTGTGTCTGGTCTGTGTCTGGTCTGTGTCTGTGTCTGGTCTGTGTCTGGTCTGGGTCTGTGTCTGGTCTGTGTCTGGTCTGGGTCTG